>NC_057814.1:534451025-534625986 GCF_018294505.1 Triticum aestivum
CTGAATACCGAAGTCTTGTGATCTTTTTCAGACCCAGGATTCATACATCTTGCTTTGCTTCTCTTGTGATCTTTTTCAGACCCAGGATTCATGCATGGCATTCTAATCCTGCTTTATTTTCCTTTCATGCTTTATAAATCTTGCAGATCAAATGCTCCCCAAATGCCTAACAGATTTTGCAGATTCATTTTTGTACAAAGGTTTAGAGCTGTGCCGGAACATTTGGGAACACCCGGTGCAGCTCCTCCAGAGAGTTCAGAGTATAAGACAGAAGCAAAGTAACAGAGGCACTTTGGTCATTGCCATAGCACTGTACCATTGTTACCAAGTTTTTGGCTTACGGCCTTCTTTGCCTCAGCAGCATCTGAGCTGGGAAACTAACCAGCAGCTGTATGGGTCATCATCATCCCCATGACAAAGAAGCCACTCTAGAGGCAATCCCTACCCTCTCTACATGATCACATAAGTGCAGAAAAGAAAAGAAAATAGGCCATCATCTGCTTATGGAATCCCAAGACAAAATGTTCATGGGAGCAAGCAAGAACGTCCTCCCCTAGGTCTCTTTCTCTGCGGCTTTCTGCAGAAGAGCCGCCTGGCTGACAAACCTCCCCTGCAAGAACCAAAGCAGAGCATGAGAACCTTCACGATCTCTTTTTCAAACTTCAACAAACGACACTACTTGGGAGGGCCCAAAACTCAGCGTTTGGGTTGCGACTGTGAGCTTTTGGCATTGCGAAAATTCATCTGCTCAAGAATGAGTTCTGGTGCTTGCCTTGACCCGAGGGCGAGACTCGGCATGCACCTTCCGTGCTTGGTACCGAGTCTTATTTGAGAGGAGAGGAGTGCACTGCTTCTGCTTGTGCTTCAATTTTTGTATGCTGCCTTCCCTGATAGCACCAGCAGCACCATTCTCTAGAAACAGTTCAATATCTGAAAGTTTAGCCTGCAAACGAAGGTTACACATGTAAGAGATGAATCAGATGTTCATAGCGTTATTGGCTTATAGCTCACATGGTTTTTAGCATGCTAATGTAGTTTATGGCTGCGTAAACCATGTTCCCTGATAGCAATAGTTTCTATGAAATAATGCAACTGTCATATAAAATTGGCTGTACAAAATCATCTAAAAATGATCAGTCCAATAGATGCAATCCCAAAAAATGTAGAAAATACATTTGCCACTTGCTAAGGAAATCTTCAGGGGGAAAAGGTCAAACTAATACGGGATATAATATGTCACAGTAGATGTGTCTATGGGTCCAAAAGCACCAGTTTGAGCCCAACCACTCCCTATCAAAAAGAAAGTTATCGGTTGCATGCCTTAAGGTATCTAGTTGTCCAATGTGATACAGTTGAGATAAGCCATCACTCATTGAAAGGTTCCGTTAACCTAGAGTTGTTATAAAGCTCATTTTTCTCGTCCTAATTAAACTGATGCAAACATGTATTCATTCTGTAAGGATTTATTCCTAATATTCTTTACTGCAAATGAGCCTGAAAATCCAGTCTCACCCGAAGAAGCATTTCCTGAAGATTATGACTCAAGGAGACACACTATAGACCAGAATACGATATTGGAATTTTGAGTTACAATGGGTAGTATTGCATATAGTAAAACAAAATGAAGGATCACCACTATGTAGATCAAATAAGATACTACTACAATAGGACAGTGTGGGTTGAAGATCTGTTTTCCTTCTTCCATCTAGACACTCCAAATGATTAAACACTTGGATGTGATGCCCTGTTTTCCTTAATAATATATGAGAAGATGAAATTATCATACAGGAGTAGTACTTACCAAATTAGCTTTACTGAAACATTTTTTTCCCTAGAAGAGACCAGCAGCTAACCAAAGTTAAGTTGTAATGCAGTGGAGGCATTTCGATCGATCACTTGTGACATTGATACATGAACAGGAATACCAAAATTATCTAAAGAAACTACAAAATCTTACCAGCCCATCAGCGGATGACGCATCAGGTATGTTGCCGTCAGAGAACACGGAGCCTCTGTCATACCACGCCTTCAGCACCTCCTCGGTGTTGAGGCTCAGGCCCAATCCTGTCTTGGGCGCCTTCAGTCCAAAAATTCCATCATCCCCATAAGCAGGGTCAGGAATCTCCTCCTTAACACATGTAATGCATGGCCCAGCGGCGATGTCCTTCAACGCCTTCTTCTTAGTCTTCTTCTTCTTCTTCTCCACCGGCGGCGGTGGTTCCATGGATGGGGGAGGCACCGGCATAATGTCCTTCAATGGAATGGCAGGGCACATCCACCATTCGCTGTCATCGTCATGCCGCTTGAGCGCCTGCTTGATGTTGGACCGGGAGCGCCGGAACCCGAGTCCGAGCACCATGAGGTTTCTGATGTAGGGGTCTATGCCGGAGCTGGAGAGGACGCGGTTAATGGAAGAGGCATCGCTGCCGCTTTCCATGCTGAGTTTGCCCATGATGCCGTCGATCCCCTCGGCGGCCGCGCCCTCGTCGACGCCGCCGAGGAGGAAGGAGTCGGCGTCGAAGCTGTCGTCATCATCCTCAAAGTCGAGCTCCCCGGGCCCGTCCGCGCCGGCGGCGCCGTCGGGGGTCCCGGGGGACGGCGCGGAGTCGCGGAACTCGGTGAAGGCGCTGCTGACGGCCGCCGGCGAGGGGCAGGCCCTGGCGAGGACGGGGCTCCGCGGCGTGGTCGGCGGCGGCGCGGCGGCGTCGCGGAGGAGGCAGGCGGTGTTGCCGAGGACGGGGAAGGGCGGGAGCAGGTCAACGCGGGAGGGGTCGTCGGCGAGCGCGGAGGCGAGGCCGAGGAGCCGCGGCGACGGCGGCGCCCTGTCCCCGGCGGGGAAGACTGAGGGGTACATGGAGGCGAGCAGCGCGGCCGCCTCGTTGTAGGTCTGGTTGGGGCGCTTCCGCGGCGTGCGCGCCCGCTTGAGCGAGAGCGAGGAGGCCGAGGAGGAGTTGGAGGCGTCGGAGAGCGCGGAGGACGCCGAGGAGTGCGCCGGCCGCAGCGGCCCCGCGCCCGGCGGCCCCACCCCCGCCCCGGCCGCCGCCGCAGCCGCCTTGACCATGTCCAGGTCCGGCAGCCGGATGCCCGTCGGGATGCACGCCATCGATCCGAGCGGGGCGGAGCCCCCTAGAGAGAAAGGAAAAAAATCCGGCCCGATGAGGAGGGATGAGAGGAGGAGATCGCGAGTGATGTGACGGAACAAATCCGGCCGGGGATCAATCAATCTGGACCCGGAATCGCAGGAGGAGGGAGGAGGGAAATCGGTGCGTGGATGCGCCGCCAGGAAAGGCGAGACCCCCAAACCCCCACCAAACCCCCGCAACCACAAGAGAACGCCTCGTGTACCTGGCTGAAAACCAGGGGGAACAGAGGAAAGGGTAAAGTCCAAAGCAAGCGTGGAAACCGAGGAATTGTTTCTTGTCTAGAAAGACACCACCGCTTGAAGCTGTTGGCCGCTGCCGCCCGCCGATGCTCTTGAGCCTGAGCTGAGAGGACGGCCGGCCGGAAGAGGGAAAAGATAAAAGAAATGCGATGCTGGGGCGAAAGGCGATCGGCAGGCCACCGAGCTGAGCTAAATCGAGGAGGAGGGAAGGGAAGCAGAGCAGACGCTCTGCGGCGGGCAGGGCAGGAGGGAGCAGAGCGTCACGGGCTCACGGGTTCGCCACTACCGGCCTCGGGGGACGGGCGAGACTCATCAATCGAAAGATAATCAATAGCCCACACGCTCTCCCCCTCTCCCTCGCTGCCGTTTCACTTTTCTTTTCTTTTGGATCGAGGCCAGGAGATCGGTCGCAAAAGGAGAAGAAGCAACGGGAGCGGTACAAAACCTCTGCTGGATTACACTCCAGCTCAAGGGGCCAGGGAGTGATCAAGAACAGGGCACTGGGGACATGTGGGGAGTTGGACGGACGGAGAAAACACGGAAGCAATCAAACCAATGAAACCAGCGGATGCGTTACGCCGGCAGGCGGCTGCAGTTGTCCGATACCAGTAGGGTCGCCGTTGGACCCGAGCGAGCGAGACGAGAAACGAGACACGGAATCAGAAGAAAAGAAAAGAAAGGAGAGGAAAAGGAGGCCTCTTAACCTAACTAACAGTCGCCCGTCCGTTCGTTGGGACGCAGACGGAGCTCGCTTTCACTTGTCCCTGTCTTGGCGGGCCCTACCTACCTGCGCACCACGACGCTTCTCGTGTGCAGCGCAGCGGCCATGGTCCATGGGGACGGACACGGTGGGGCCGCGTGCCTGTGTTTCGCTCTCACGTGTCATGTGAGGTTTCTTGAGAGCAACGGCCCTTGTGTGGGTGCGGGGCCTTGTGGGGACTGGCGCTTCGTACGTACATACTACTGTACACGTGTGGGCGCGCTAGCCGTACCAGCTCACCGGTGGACTGACACTAGCGATTGCCGTAATCTCGTGCGCGCAGCACGCTCGCACGCATACGTGTGACCTACTAACCTTGACCACGGCTCTCTGCAATTTTGACCAAAAATAGTGTCACTATGCAATTTTGACCAAAAATAGTGTCACTATGTGATGTAGTATATGTTTTCATCCCTAGTTCATAAGAGCATCTCCAACAGCCGCACAACGTTTCGCGTGCTAAAAGTCAGGATACAGCGCCGGGTGGCTGCGCGCTGGCTCCAGCGGCCGCTGCAAAATAAAGCGCGCCCGAGCCGCTCCAGCAAGCGCGCTATATTTTGTACATAGTTCTCAAGTCTTCTCCTACAATACATAGTCATAGTACATAGTTCTATGATACAACTAAGCGTACATAGTTCTAGTTTTCTCCTACAATACATAGTCTCACATAGAACTACTACTCGTCATTCTCCGACTCGGACTCTGTCTCGGTGATGTCCTCCTCAGACGTTTGAGCATAGGCGTCAAGGAACCGATCGTCGCGGGAGTCCCAGGACGACGCATCTCCTAGCGCCATGTTGTATTTAGCGACCGCCTTCCACGTTCGTTTGTCCTCGCGATAGACGGCTCGCTCCTTCCTCTTCTCCTTCCTCTCCGCCCTCCTCTCGGCGAAGAACTGCTCCTCGTTGATGATATCTTGCGGGAAGCGTTGCCTCCACAGCGCCATGGCTTCCTCGTCCATCTCGGCCAGGCTGAGACGGCGCTCCCGCCTCCGGTTTTTGCGCCGATCCTCGTCGGTGATAAGTCGCGGGAAAGGAGCCAACTCATGTGCCCGCTCTGGCGTCGCCACGTCGGTGAAGTTCATGTCCCAACGGGACCGCCGGAGGCGCCACGCCGCAGCGTCGTACGCCCTGGCGCCGTCCTGGGCGGTGTCGAAGGTTCCGAGGCCGAGGCGCACGCCGCCGCCCAACCGGATCGATGCGGAGTAGGTGCCGGACGGACGCACGCGGACGCCGCGGAAGCCCGAACCTCCCCGGCGGCGAGGCGGCATGGTGGCGCGGTGGTGTCGTGTCGGCGGCGAGGAAAGAAAGCGCTAGAGCGAGCGAGAGAGAGCGGCAGAGGCGCTGCAATTTATAGGCGCGCCGGACGCGGTGCGCCAAATCTAGCGCGCGAGCTGCCGCCTTTTCCCGCGCGCGCTAGTTTCCCGCCACCGCTGGAGCGCGCGAAAACGTCCCGCGCGCGCTATAAGCCCAGTTTACCACGCGCGCGTGCCTTTTGGCGCGGCTGTTGGAGATGCTCTAATAGTGTTTCTGTGAGGACTTGCCTGTGTCGCTCCCGGGAAGGGCTCAGGAGCAACCCTACACGTGCCGCCACCACTCTCATCCGGCTCTCCTCCTGCCTCGCCGCCGCTCAAGGTGCGCCGCCAGGCAAAGCCCGCGCGGCGTCGGTGTCGTCCATGTGCAGAGCGACCGCACATGGAACAGGAGGGGGCGTGAGTGGTGGTTCTGGTCGGTAATGCGTTGAATCGGCCGTCTACGAGGCAGCATGTGGTGGTGCGCAAGGAAGGGGGTAGGGGGTTGTGGATCGGGCGGCGCGATGGAGTAACGGCGAGGTGATGGAGCAGAATGATGCGGGTATGTTGGATTTGGTGTCTCCGTTCTTCAAGTGGTAGCGCGTCTGGCACAAGGCTGTGGCCAGGAACCAAGTTGGTTTTTGGCCTCGGGTGCCGCTTCTCTGGTCCTGTTGGCATGGTGCTCGGTAGGGCTCAGAGGTTCGTGTTGCGTCCGGTGGCTTGTTTCCGGTTGGCAGTTGACGGTTTTGGCAGTTGGTGCTCACGGGTGGCTGTCGGCGGCCTTCCCAAGGTGCGGTTGGCTGCGGTGTCGGTGGGATTCTTCGTCGGCAGGCTAGGTCATGATGGTCATGGTGCTTGGTGGACTTGCCGACACCAGAGCAGGTTGGTGTGTTGGAGCTTGGCTGAAGACCCTGTCCCAGCCTTGGGCCCTATGGCAGGTGATGTCGGTGGTTGCAGGCATCGTAGGCCATCTCGGAGGCATCGCTGCATTGTTGTTGCACTCCTCCCACATGGATCCGGCTCCTGGGAAAACCATAGATCATGTGTGATCAGACGATGGCGTCGCCTTGGCGTCACTTCCCCTGTCGAGGGCTTCATCCTTGGAGTTGGGCATCGGTAATGTTACCAAGGGAAGGCATCAGTGTTAGTATCGAGGCTTATGTGGCAATGATGGCCCAATCGAGCGAAGTCAGAGGCGCGATAATGGTTGCGGTAGTCGTCTCTTCTCAGGTGTGTCAGCGGGATTACCTCAGGTTGTTTTGTTGTGATGAAGTCAGAGTTACGGTGACGGGTGATGGTGTCCTGGACTACGGGGTGCTAGCGACGTCGGCCTCCAGCCATATGGGCTGGGTCGAGGACTCTCATGAAAACCAGTGGGCCTGATTCGTCGACCCAAGAGAAGCCAAGGTGGAAGATCCCGAAGACTTGGCGTATACTCCAAATATTTAGAGGTAGTCTTCGGGACGGTTGCCCTTAGATGCAACTGACCTATGTAAACCCTGGGCACCCCCGACATCTATATAAACCGAGGGATGAGGGCCGTAGACAACAACTCATACACACACGATCTCTTGGCGAATCACAGGTACTCTGTACCCCCTCAAAATCAATACAACCAAAGCAGGACGTAGGGTATTACCTCTTCGAGAGGGCCCAAACCTGGGTAAACTCATGTGTCCTTGTTACCATCGCGCCAACACTACCAGCTTGGGACCCCTTACACAAGATCTGCTGGATTTGACTCCATCAACGGGGCCCCTATGGCAACGATGACAATCAGCAAGTGGTATGTTCGGCGGTCTTCCATGGCGCCAGCCATCTTTGAAGTTGTCCATCAGAGTTGGAGTTGTGTTGTCTTCTGTGCGAGTGGCTGAGTCTAGCACCGGTCTTCTTGGGTGTCCGCACGACCTCTACGGTGGTTGAGTCGAAGTTCGTCTTCAATGAAGTCGGATTCACTTGCTCGGATATTAGGGAAGGTGATGACGTGTGTTGGGGAAAGTAATTAAAGACGATGACGCCAGAGTGTATCTCGACGAGACCCTCTTTGTTGTGGTGTGTGTGGGTATCATGTGTTGTGTGTGTCGCTCGATGGTTTGTGACCATTTTAGTCCGCTCTTCCGTTAATTAGTTAAGCACGTCTCTTCTGCTTAATGAATTGACGAGACAAATATTTTGCCTCTGTTCTGAAAAAGAAATGGCCCGTGATCGGTCACCCCTCACTTAGTTGCCTCTGTAGTTATCCTTAATATCTGCCCCCCCCAAAGCCATGCTATCCATGCAACTACATAGATCAACACACTTAGCAATAGACGGATAGAGTTCATACTAGCAAACATATATAGTTCATACAACCAAAAGATTCATCGCCGGATAGGAAAGGACTAGATTCATACTAAAAGAGCTAAAGAGAAACGAAGACGGAGAAGGGGGGAGGGAGGAAATCACCATTCCCTCGCACGGGCCTTCCCCTTGCCGTCGTCGGTGCCCCTCCGTGTAGTACTCGGCGACAAGAGGTGCGGAGTCAGAAACGTCGAAGGAGAAGATGATGCCGGCCATCCAACGGACCATTCACGTC
This sequence comes from Triticum aestivum, assembly GCF_018294505.1. Classification (NCBI taxonomy): domain Eukaryota; kingdom Viridiplantae; phylum Streptophyta; class Magnoliopsida; order Poales; family Poaceae; genus Triticum; species Triticum aestivum. The sequence continues at coordinate 534,459,034 of NC_057814.1, forward strand.
TGCTCATTGGCTAGCCAAGCGGCCTTGGCTTTGGCCGCCGCATTCTCCGCCACCTTGCGCTTTAGCTGCTCGATGGCGAGCCAGAGCGCCTTCACGTTCTTGCGGCGGAGATGTCGGTCTCCACCGTGGTGAGCGAGCGGAGTAGGACCGCCGCGAGCACGTTGTTGTCCAAATCTACCAGCGTATGCATGCGGGGCCGGCCGGTGGACATCGCTTTCGCCGTCGCCCTCTCCCTCCCCCGCTGCCTCTCATGGCGTGGGACACGTGCCTCTGATTCGGGCCAGCCCCCTCTTTGCTGTTGAGAAGGGGCCACGCCCGCTCGTTCAGCTCCGTCTCACTAGCGAAGGGTATTTTACCGGGAGAAAATGTATTAAAATCCTGGAATGACCATGTTTAGAAAAAAAATTCCTGGAACAACTAGTTTACGGCAAAGAAACAGAATGTTCGGCTGAACTGGAAGATACTATAAAAAACCATAATACGTAATCCGACCGGCATTGCGCTAGCTCTACTAGGACTGCTACTATTGTTTTTTGGTTGTTGTCCCGTTCATTCAATTCATAACAGTGGTGTCAAGATTCGACTCACCTTTGCTTTCTTAAGAAAAGAAAAGAAAAAAGACACTCGAGTGACCTTACTCCGTGGCACCTTGCAGCAGCCAATGATCAGGCAAAAACCCCCTCCTGATCCGGTAGCATTAGTTATCGTTTCCCGATCGGCAGTGTTTGTCGTACGCAGCCTGTTGCCACTAACAAATTACGTGAGGCACCAAGCCACGCAACCAAGTTTGAACCATTCCTGAAAAAAATTATAAAAAGAGAAAAGCGAGGAAGGAGACGGCGACATCCTGTCCCTTCCCGGCTGTATCGCACGCATCATCGAGGGAGAAACACTAGTTCTTGCTGTCCGAAAGATTATGTATTTCCATTGGTTTGGAAAAAAATAGTACTAGAGGAATACGCGCGCCTTGCCGCGCCGGGAACACACATTTGATATGCATCAGTATGGCTGCTTCATCGATTATTGTTGGTATTCAACACGTCGCTTAGTTTGTTGAAAGTGTGGCCTGGAAGGCACACATGCACACATCCAGGAGAAGCCATAATTACTATGTTTTTCACTTGTTCTCGGAAGCCAATTTATCCATTCAAATATATGAAATGTCAGCTGCAATATTTTTGATGATGTATCAAAACACAACATAAGCTAATACACATGAAAAAGCAGAGGTAAAAGCAATAATTTGGTGAGGAAAAAACATCAGCGATACATCGTTTATCATCAGGGAAAAAAATTAAAAATACAATAATCTTTCCTGATGCACATGCTAATTAATAATCAGCCTTTCTTATATGAGATGTTTAAAGACCAGCCATTTGTCCATTTCCTTTCCGATGCATGATTCAAACTCTTGCTCTCTTTCCTTGTGATCGAATTACAGATCTAAATTTTTCTTTATGGAACATTCAGGAAATGTAAATTCATTTGCTTCTAGGTACGCCAAACATCCTCACACCAAGAGAACTATTAAATGGTCACATCAACAGCCAACCGTGCTTCTATTTACTACCATCATATCAACCTACATGTTATAATTAGTGTGACAAAGGAACTCTATTGCCAGCCTGCCAGAGCTCTTTCTCATCCAGCATGATGGTCAACAGAAAATCTGATAGTAACCAAGTAGCATGACTATATTTTTCAACTAACTGATTGAAAAATGGATATAGATTATACATACATGTACTCTGACATGCAACCTTTCAGGCTTTTCACAATTTCCTGTCCATTTTAGAGAGAAAGACTATTGCACTACCTAAAATCTGAAATGCAGCCGATCAATTCAACCTCAAGAGAAACAGAGACAAATGCATTTCAACTGTTAGTCTCATTGTATGTTTGTAGTTGACTCTCACTGTTGCACGAAATAGGATAGTCTATCATCCTGGACTGTAACTATACTGGATCAGGTTTTTAGATGAACTATACTGGATCCTGGCACACAACCAATTGATAGGTATGTAGAAAAACATAACTCAACTTCCGTTGATTTTTTTCCCCGCACAAGGCACTTCTTTGTGCAGTAAGGGGCAAATCAACCCTGGGACAATTTTATGAACGCGTAATGAGTTAAATGTAATGACTTAACAGGAAAATGTAGCCAAGAAACTCACTTGATCATGACAGAATGTTCCACACTCCACAGATAGCCTAACTAAGCAATTACATATGCAATAACCATCAAATATCTTGTTTCAAGGGGGAAAATGGTAACCAAGTATCATATAGAATCAAAATGAAAAGAAATGTACATTTGGGGAAAAAGGAAACATGGACCAACATGATTGTCTCGTGCTGGTTTGTTGATCTCGAAGTTCGTTTTGTGTGAGAGGATTAGAATTTAGATTAATTTTTTCACAAATGAAAACAATAGCTCTAAGTGTAAGTAGGAAGATCTGAGCAAAAGTCAACCTCTTATGTTAGACTCAACCAAAGCAAACTTCACTTGGAATAAATGGATTGGTAACTGAGTTCTAAGTGCATATGTGATGGTGAATATTACCTGGGAGATAAATTTTCTGGCAGGCACTTCCATAGTTTGCATTTGATAACACCAACCAATGCACCTACTGATATATATATTATGGTGTAGTAGTATTTAAAGGGGAGAACAAAAGAAAGGAAGTTAGAAAACAATGATGCATCACAATTCACAATCTACAAAAATATCAATTGAATTCAGCTTGCATTAAATTCCTTGAAATCCTTGCTCTATAAATACTTACAGACGCAACAATAATCAGATCTTTCAACTTTCACAGAAGAGAAATATAATCATATCTGAACTTACTTGAAAAGGGAGAGGCGGCTAGTAGACTGAGACCTACGAACACATGGACATTTAGGCTCGAAACTGTCATGTATGCTTACCAGTTGTTGTGCAGCAAAATGACATGAGACATTTGGGTAGTGGTGGCACCACAGGTGAAAAATAAAAAAAATCATCTCTCATTCCTTACCCCAAGTTGGTTCAAACATGAAAGTGGTTCACATGCCAATTTAGAAATCACCCTTAGACTTTCCCTGGGAAAAGGAATCACATGTCAGTTTACAAATGAAAAATAGAAACCTAATCGAACCTGAATCAGAAGCGACATTCAATTATCAAAGAAGATCTTACAAATCACACAATGTTATAGCTTAATTGAAATTAGAAGTTGCACAACTGAGGGAACCTGGCTCAATCAGAGTTAAGGATATGAGATGAGCTGAACGTAAATTAGAAGTTTCACAAACAGAGACAGTCTAATTGTAGTCTAGTGGTGCACTTTGCCGACAGCTTCTTTGCACAAAACTTGGCAACAATGTCAAGAACCTTGCCATCGAAGCAATAGTTATACAACACTATTAAAATAACGACAGGTCACAATCATTGGGTGCAAAAAATCAAGTGATTTGATAGTGGAAGGATTCATGACCCAATGGGGAATCACACAGTTACATGGTTGATATCCAGGATAACATTGGAGGCCCCAAGTAAGCTGGATGTTAGCGAGGTGAATATGTTAAGCTACAAAAAAGGGTTAACTTCTATAGTACTACAATTGCAGCAAAATTAAATCAAGGTTCCGGTGATAAATGTACATAATACTGAAGCCATACTACTTTCCGTGACAAACTGTGAAGCAATAAACCTTCATACTCTGACAAAAGCCGAATAGAGTGGATCAATCCAACATAAGAAAAACCTTATATGCAAGTACAAGTGACGAATACACAACCTCCTAAATGTCATTTGCAGTTTAATTTTACTGAATCAGTGGAAAGAGATGGAGACAAAAGAGATAACACTGTAAGGCACTGAATATCCGCACTGTTAACTAAATCTATCGAGAAAAGTACATGAATCACAGATCCATGAGACTGATCTATTTAGCACACAAGCAGAGTCAGCTCACAAAAGCATCAGTTGTTAAGTTGGAAAATTTTCCACTGTGTTAACCACATTGGTTATTAGTTGGTAAAATTGAAGGAAATATGCCCTAGAGGCAATAATAAAGTTATTATTTATTTCCTTATATCATGATCACTGTTTATTATTCATGCTAAAATTGTATTAACTGGAAACTTAGTACATGTGTGAATACATAAACAAAAATAGAGTGTCCCTAGTATGCCTCTACTTGACTAGCTCGTTAATCAAAGATGGTTAAGTTTCCTAGCCATAGACATGTGTTGTCATTTGATCAACAGGATCACATCATTAGAGAATGATGTGATGAACAAGACCCATTCGTTAGCTTAGCACTATGATCGTTTAGTTTATTGCTATTGCTTTCTTCATGACTTATAAATGTTCCTCTGACTATGAGATTATGCAACTCCCGAATACCGGAGGAACACCTTGTGTGCTATCAAACGTCACAAGGTAGCTGGGTGATTATAAAGATGCTCTACAGGTGTCTCCGAAGGTGTTTGTCGGGTTGGCATAGATCGAGATTAGGATTTGTCACTCTGTGTATCGGAGAGGTATCTCTGGGCCCTCTCGGTGATGCACATCACTATAAGCCTTGCAAGCAATGTGACTAATGAGTTAGTTGCGGGATGATGCATTACGGAACGAGTAAAGAGACTTGCCGGTAACGAGATTGAACTAGGTATGGTGATACCGATGATCGAATCTCGGGCAAGTAACATACTGATGACAAAGGGAACAACGTATGTTGTTATGCGGTTTGATCGATAAAGATCTTTGTAGAATATGTAGGAGCCAATATGAGCATCCAGGTTCCGCTATTGGTTATTGATCGGAGACGTGTCTCGGTCATGTCTACATAGTTCTCGAACCCGTAGGGTCCGCATGCTTAACGTTCGATGACGATTTGTATTATGAGTTATGTGATTTGATGACCGAAGTTTGTTCGGAGTCCCGGATGAGATCACGGACATGACGAGGAGTCTCGAAATGGTTGAGAGGTAAAGATCGATATATTGGAAGGCTATATTCGGACATCGGAAAGGTTCCGAGTGATTCGGGTATTTTTTGGAGTACCGGAGAGTTACGGGAATTCGCCGGGGGAAGTAGTGGGCCTTAATGGGCCATACGGGAAAGGAGAGAAGGACCTCAAGGGGTGGCCGCTCGCCCCCCATGGGCTGGTCCGAATTGGACTAGGAGGGGGCGGCGCCCCCCTCCTTCCTTCTCCCCTCTTCCTCCTTCCCTTCCTTCTCCTAGTTGGAATATGAAAGGGGGGACCGAATCCTACTTGGACAGGGAGTCCAAGTAGGACCCCCTCCCTTGGCGCGCCCCCTCAAGGGCCGGCCTCCTCTTCCTCCCTCCTTTATATACGTGGGCAGGGGGCACCCCAAAGGCACTCCAAGATTTGTCTTAGCCGTGTGCGGTGCCCCCTCCACAGTTACACACCTCGGTCATATCGTCATAGTGCTTAGGCGAAGCCCTGCGCCGGTAACTTCATCATCACCGTCGGCACGCCGTCGTGCTGACGGAACTCTCCCTCGGCCTCAACTGGATCAAGAGTAGGAAGGACGCCATTGAGCTGAACGTGTGCTGAACACGGAGGTGCCGTACGTTCGGTGCTAGGATCGGTCGGATCGTGAAGACGTACGACTACATCAACCGCGTTGATAAAACGCTTCCGCTTTTGGTCTACGAGGGTACGTGGACGCACTCTCCCGCTCGTTGCTATGCATCACATAGATAGATCTTGCGTGATTGTAGGTAATTTTTTTGAAATTACTGCGTTCCCCAACAGTGGCATCCGAGCCGGGTTTATGCGTACATGTTATATGCACGAGTAGAACACAAAGAGTTATGGGCGATAATAGTCATACTGCTTACCAGCATGTCATACTTTGATTCAGCAGTATTGTTGGATGAAGCGGCCCAGACCGACATTACATGACCGCGTTCATGAGACTGGTTCTGTTGGGTAACGTAGCAGAAATTCAAAATTTTCTACGCATCACCAAGATCAATCTATGGAGTTTACTAGCAACGAGAGGGAAGGAGTGCATCTACATACCCTTGTAGATCGCGAGCGGAAGCGTTCAAGAGAACAGGGTTGATGGAGTCGTACTCGTCGTGATCCAAATCACCGATGATCCTAGCGCCGAACGGACGGCACCTCCGCGTTCAACACACGTACGGAGCAGCGACGTCTCCTCCTTCTTGATCCAGCAAGGGGGGAGGAGAGGTTGATGGAGATCCAGCAGCACGACGGCGTGGTGGTGGAAGTAGCAGGATTCCAACAGGGCTTCGCCAAGCGCTGCGGGAGGAGGGAGATGTGTCACGGGAGGGAGAGGGAGGCGCCAGGGCTTAGATATTGCTGCCCTCCCTCCCCCCCCCCCCAAGGCACCTCGGAGGTGCCTTCCCCTTTTAGGACTCTCCCTTTTTTCTTATCTCTTGGCGCATGGGCCTTTTGGGGCTGGTGCCCTTGGCCCATATAGGCCAAGGCGCACCCCCTACAGCCCATGTGGCCCCCCGGGGCTGGTGGACCCCCGGACCCCTTTCGGCACTCCCGGTACAATACCGATAAAGTGCGAAACTTTTCCGGCGACCAAAATAAGACTTCCCATATATAAATCTTTACCTCCGGACCATTCCGGAACTCCTCGTGACGTCCGGGATCTCATCCGGGACTCCGAACAACTTTCGGGTTACCGCATACTAATATCTCTATAACCCTAGCGTCACCGAACCTTAAGTGTGTAGACCCTACGGGTTCGAGAGACATGCAGACATGACCGAGACGACTCTCCGGTCAATAACCAACAGCGGGATCTGGATACCCATGTTGGCTCCCACATGCTCCTCGATGATCTCATCGGATGAACCACGATGTCGAGGATTCAATCAATCCCGTACCCAATTCCCTTTGTCAATCGGTATGGTACTTGCCCGAGATTCGATCGTCGGTATCCCGATACCTTGTTCAATCTCGTTACCGGCAAGTCTCTTTACTCGTTCCGTAACTCACATCATCCCGTGATCAACTCCTTGGTCACATTGTGCACATTATGATGATGTCCTACTGAGTGGGCCCAGAGATACCTCTCCGTTTACACGGAGTGACAAATCCCAGTCTCGATTCGTGCCAACCCAACAGACACTTTCGGAGATACCTGTAGTGCACCTTTATAGTCACCCAGTTACGTTGTGACGTTTGGTACACCCAAAGCATTCCTACGGTATCCGGGAGTTGCACAATCTCATGGTCTAAGGAACTGATACTTGACATTAGAAAAGCTCTTAGCAAATGAACTACACGATCTTGTGCTAGGCTTAGGATTGGGTCTTGTCCATCACATCATTCTCCTAATGATGTGATCCCGTTACCAACGACATCCAATGTCCATGGTTAGGAAACCGTAACCATCTATTGATCAACGAGCTAGTCAACTAGAGGCTTACTAGGGACATGGTGTTGTCTATGTATCCACACATGTATCTGAGTTTCCTATCAATACAATTCTAGCATGGATAATAAACGATTATCGTGAACAAGGAAATATAATAATAACCAATTTATTATTGCCTCTAGGGCATATTTCCAACAGTCTCCCACTTGCACTAGAGTCAATAATCTAGTCCACATCACCATGTGATTAACACTCACAGGTCACATCACCATGTGACCAACATCCAAAGAGTTTACTAGAGTCAACAATCTAGTTCACATCTCTATGTGATTAACACTCAATGAGTTCTGGTTTGATCATGTTATGCTTGTGAGAGAGGTTATTTAGTCAACGGGTCTGAACCTTTCAGATCTGTGTGTGCTTTACGAATATCTATGCCATCTTGTGGATGCTACCACACGCTACTTGGAGCCATTTCAAATAACTGCTCTACTATACGAATCCGGTTTACTACTCAGAGCCATCCGGATTAGTGTCAAAGTTCGCATCGACGTAACCCTTTACGACGAACTCCTTTTCACCTCCATAATCGAGAAAATTCCTTAGTCCACTAGATACTAAGGATAAGTTCGCCCGCTGTCATGTGATCCATTCCTGGATCACTATTGTACCCCTTGACCAACTCATGGCAAGGCACACTTCATGTGCGGTACACAGCATAGCATATTGTAGAGCCTACGTCTAAAGCATAGGGGACGACCTTCGTCCTTTCTCTCTCTTCTGCTGTGGTCAGGTCTTGAGTTTTACTCAATACTCACACCTTGTAACACAGCCAAGAACTCCTTCTTTGCTGATCTATTTTGAACTCTTTCAAAATCATGCCAAGTGTGCGTTCTTTGAAAGTATCATCAGGCATCTTGATCTATCTCTATAGATCTTGATGCCCAATATGTAAGCATCTTTATCCAGGTCTTCCTTTGAAAAACTCCTTTCAAACAACCCTTTATGCTTTCCAGAAATTTTTACATCATTTCGGATCAACAATATGTCATTCACATATACTTATCAGAAATGTTGTAGCGCTCCCACTCACTTTATTGTAAATACAAGTTTCTAATAAACTTTGTATAAACCCAAAAACCTTGATCACTCCATCAAAGCGTATATTCTGACTCCGAGATGCTTGCTCTAGTCCATGGAAGGATCGCTGGAGCTAGCATACCTTTTAGCATCCTTAGGATCGACAAAACCTTTCTGATTGTATCACATACAACCTTTCCTTACGAAAACTGGTAAGGAAACTTGTTTTGACATCCATCTGCCAGATTTCATAAATGTAGCTAATGCTAACATGATTCCGACGGACTTAAGCATCGCTACGGATGAGAAAATCTCATCGTAGTCAACTCCTTGAACTTGTGGAAATACTCTTTGCCACAAGTCGAGCTTCATAGACGGTAACATTACCGTCCACGTCCGTCTTCTTCTCAAAGATCCATTTATCTCGGATTTCATGGCTTTTAACCATTTGTCGGAATATGGGCCCACCATCGCTTCTCCATAGCTCGTAGGTTCATTGTTGTCTAGCAACATGACTTCCAAGACAGGATCACGTACCACTCTGAAGTAGTACGCATCCTCGTCGTCCTACGAGGTTTGGTGGTGACTTGATCCGAAGTTTCATGATCACTATCATAAGCTTCTACTTCAATTGGTATAGGTGCCACAGGAACAACTTCCTGTGCCCTGCTACACACTAGTTGAAGTAATGGTTCAATAACTTTATCAAGTCTCCACCACCCTCCCACTCAATTCTTTCGAGAGAAACTTTTCCTCGAGAAAGGACTCGTTTCTAGAAGCAATTACTTTTGCTTCCAGATCTGAAATAGGAGGTATACCCAACTGTTTTGGGTATTCTATGAAGATGCATTTATCCGCTTTGGGTTCGAGCTTATTAGCCTGAAACTTTTTCACATAAGCATCGCAGCCCCAAACTTTTAAGAAACGACAACTTAGGTTTCTCTAAACGGTGTCGTCTCAACGGAATTGCGTGGTGCCTTATTTAAAGTGAATGCGGTTGTCTCTAATGCCTAACCCATAAACGATAGTGGTAATTCGATAAGAGACATCATGGTATGCACCATATCCAATAGGGTGCAGTTATGATGTCCGGACACACCATCACACTATGGTGTTCCAGGCGGTATTAATTGTGAAACACTTTCCACAATGTCTTAATTGTGTGCCAAACTCGTAACTCAGATACTCATCTCTATGATCATATCACAGACATTTTATCCTCTTGTCACGACGATCTTCAACTTCACTCTGAAATTACTTGAACCTTTCAATAATTCAGACTTGTGTTTTATCAAGTAAATACACTCAGCATCTACTCAAATCATCTGTGAAGTAAGAACATAACGATATTCACTGCATGCCTCAGCACTCATTGGACTACATACATCAAAATGTATTACTCCCAATAAGTTGCTCTCTTGTTCCATCTTACTGAAAACGAGGCCTTTCAGTCATCTTGCCCATGTGGTATGATTTGCATGTCTCAAGTGATTCAAAATCAGGTGAGTCCAAACGATCCATCTGCATGGACTTTCTTCATGCATATATACCAATAGACATGGTTTGCATGTCTCAATCTTTTCAAAAACGACTGAGTCCAAAGATCCATCTACATGGAGCTTCTTCATGCGTTCTATATCAATATGACTCAAATGGCAGTGCCACAAGTATGTGGAACTATCATTACTATTTTATATCTTTTGGCATGAACATGTGTATCACTACAATCGAGATTCATTTTAGGTGCAAGACCATTGAAGGTATTATTCAAATAAACAGAGTAACCATTATTCTCCTTAAATGAATAACCGTATTGCGATAAACATAATCCAATAATGCTCAACACAAACACCAAATCTCGATGGTAGAGGGAGCATGCGATGCTTGATCACATCAACCTTGGAAAAACTTCCAACACATATCGTCATCTCACCTTTAGCCAGTCTCCATTTATTCCACAACTTTTATTTCGAGTTACTAACACTTAGCAACCGAACTGGTATCCAATACCCTGGTGCTGCGAGGAGTACTAGTAAAGTACACATTCATATAATGTATATCCAATATACTTCTGTCGATCTTGCCTGCCTTCTCATCTACCAAGTATCTAGGGTAGTCCTGCTTCAGTGACCATTTCCCGTCATTACAGAAGCACTTAGTCTCGGGTTTGGGTTCAACCTTGGGATTCTTCACTAGAGCAGCAAACGACTTGCTGTTTCATGAAGTATCCCTTTTGCCCTTGCCCTTCTAGAAACTAGTGGTTTTACTAACCATCAACAATTGATGCTCCTTCTTGATTTCTACTTTCGCGGTGTCAAACATCGCGAGTTGCTCAAGGATCATCATCTATCCTTGATATTTATAGTTCATCACGAAGCTCTAATAGCTTGGTGGCAGTGATTATGGAGAACCATCACTATCTCATCTGGAAGATTAACTCCCACTCGATTCAAGCGATTGTAGTACTCAGACAATCTGAGCACATGCTCAACGATTGAGCTTTTCTCCCTTAGTTTGCAGGCTTAAGAAACTTGTCAGAGGTCTCATACCTCTTGACGTGGGCACTAGTCTGAAATCCCAATTTCAGTCTTCGGAACATCTCACATGTTCTGCGACGTTTCAAAAACGTCTCTGGTGCCACAATTCTAAACCGTTAGCATTACGCACTGAACTATCACGTAGTCATCAAAACGTGTATGTCAGATGTTTCGTAACATCTACAGACGACGCTGAGGTTCAGCACACCGAGCGGTGCATTAAGGACATAAGCCTTCTGTGCAGCAATGAGGACAATCCTCAGTTTACGGACCCAGTCCGCATAATTGCTACTACCAACTTTCAACTAAATCTTCTCTAGGAACGTATCTTAAACAGTAGAACTAAAGCGTATGACATAATTTGCAAAGACCTTTTGACTATGTTCATGATAATGAAGTTCATCTGATTAATGAACTCCCACTCAGATAGACATCCCTCTAGTCATCTAAGTGATACATGATCCGAGTCAAACTAGGCCGTGTCCGATCATCACGTGAGACGGACTAGTCATCATCGGTGAACATCTCCATGTTGATCGTATCTACTATACGACTCATGTTCGACCTTTCGGTCTCTTGTGTTCCGAGGCCATGTCTGTACATGCTAGGCTCGTCAAGTCAACCTAAGTGTTTCGCATGTGTTCTGAGGCCATGTCTGTACATGCTAGGCTCGTCAACACCCGTTGTATTCGAACGTTAGAATCTATCACACCCGATCATCACGTGGTGCTTCGAAACAACGAACCTTCGCAACGGTGCACAGTTAGGGGGAACACGCCTCTTGAAATTTTAGTGAGGGATCATCTTATTTACTACCGTCGTTCTAAGCAAATAAGATGCATAACATGATAAACATCACATGCAATCAAATAGTGACATGATATGGCCAATATCATTTTGCTCCTTTGATCTCCATCTTCGGGGCACCATGATCATCTTTGTCACCGGCATGACACCATGATCTCCATCATCATGATCTCCATCATTGTGTCTTCATGAAGTTGTCACGCCAATGATTACTTCTACTTCTATGGCTAACGCGCTTAGCAATAAAGTAAAGTAATTTACATGGCGTTATTCAATGACACACAGGTCATACAAAAAATAAAGACAACTCCTATGGCTCCTGCCGGTTGTTATACTCATCGACATGCAAGTCGTGATTCCTATTACAAGAATATGATCAATCTCATACATCACATATATCATTCATCACATCTTCTGGCCATATCACATCACATAACACATGCTGCAAAAACAAGTTAGACGTCCTCTAATTGTTGTTGCAAGTTTTTACGTGGCTTGTATAGGTTTCTAGCAAGAACGTTTCTTACCTACGTAAAACCACAACGTGATATGCCAATTTCTATTTACCCTTCATAAGGACCCTTTTCATCGAATCCGTTCCGACTAAAGTGGGAGAGACAGACACCCGCTAGCCACCTTATGCAACTAGTGCATGTCAGTCGGTGGAACCTGTCTCACGTAAGCGTACGTGTAAGGTCGGTCCGGGCCGCTTCATCCCACAATGCCGCCGAAACAAGATAAGACTAGTAGCGGCAAGAAGAATTGACAAAATCGACGCCCACAACTACTTTGTGTTCTACTCGTGCATAGAAACTACGCATAGACCTAGCTCATGATGCCACTGTTGGGTAACGTAGCAGAAATTCAAAATTTTCTATGCATCACCAAGATCAATCTATGGAGTTTACTAGCAACGAGAGGGAATGAGTGCATCTACATACCCTTGTAGATCGCGAGCGGAAGCGTTCAAGAGAACAGGGTTGATGGAGTCGTACTCGTCGTGATCCAAATCACCGATGATCCTAGCGCCGAACGGACGGCACCTCCGCGTTCAACACACGTACGGAGCAGCGACGTCTCCTCCTTCTTGATCAGCAAGGGGGGAGGAGAGGTTGATGGAGATCCAGCAGCACGACGGCGTGGTGGTGGAAGTAGCGGGATTCCAACAGGGCTTCGCCAAGCGCTGCGGGAGGAGGGAGATGTGTCACGGGAGGGAGAGGGAGGCGCCAGGGCTTAGATATTTCTGCCCTCCCTCCCCCCACTATATATAGGGCCAAGGGAGAGGGGGGGGGGCGCAGCCTTGGCCCTTCCTCCAAGGAAGGGTGCGGCCAGGGAGGAGTCCTTCCCCCCCAAGGCACCTCGGAGGTGCCTTCCCCTTTTAGGGCTCTCCCTTTTTTCTTATCTCTTGGTGCATGGGCCTTTTGGGGCTGGTGCCCTTGGCCCATATAGGCCAAGGCGCACCCCCTACAGCCCATGTGGCCCCCCGGGGCTGGTGGACCCCCGGACCCCTTTCGGCACTCCCGGTACAATACCGATAAAGTGCGAAACTTTTCCGGCGACCAAAATAAGACTTCCCATATATAAATCTTTACCTCCGGACCATTCCGGAACTACTCGTGACATCCGGGATCTCATCCGGGACTCCGAACAACTTTCGGGTTACCGCATACTAATATCTCTATAACCCTAGCGTCACCGAACCTTAAGTGTGTAGACCCTACGGGTTCGAGAGACATGCAGACATGACCGAGACGACTCTCCGGTCAATAACCAACAGCGGGATCTGGATACCCATGTTGGCTCCCACATGCTCCTCGATGATCTCATCGGATGAACCACGATGTCGAGGATTCAATCAATCCCGTACCCAATTCCCTTTGTCAATCGGTATGGTACTTGCCCGAGATTCGATCGTCGGTATCCTGATACCTTGTTCAATCTCGTTACCGGCAAGTCTCTTTACTCGTTCTGTAACTCACATCATCCCGTGATCAACTCCTTGGTCACATTGTGCACATTATGATGATGTCCTACCGAGTGGGCCCAGAGATACCTCTCCGTTTACACGGAGTGACAAATCCCAGTCTCGATTCGTGCCAACCCAACAGACACTTTCGGAGATACCTGTAGTGCACCTTTATAGTCACCCAGTTACGTTGTGACATTTGGTACACCCAAAGCATTCCTACGGTATCCGGGAGTTGCACAATCTCATGGTCTAAGGAACTGATACTTGACATTAGAAAAGCTCTTAGCAAACGAACTACACGATCTTGTGCTAGGCTTAGGATTGGGTCTCGTCCATCACATCATTCTCCTAATGATGTGATCCCGTTATCAACGACATCCAATGTCCATGGTTAGGAAACCGTAACCATCTATTGATCAACGAGCTAGTCAACTAGAGGCTTACTAGGGACATGGTGTTGTCTATGTATCCACACATGTATCTGAGTTTCCTATCAATACAATTCTAGCATGGATAATAAACGATTATCGTGAACAAGGAAATATAATAATAACCAATTTATTATTGCCTCTAGGGCATATTTCCAACAGGTTCTACAGACGTGCTTCGCATACAGGTGGCTAGTGGGTGTCTATTTCTCCAACTTTAGTTGAATCGAGTTTGACTATGCCCGGTCCTTGTTGAAGGTTAAAACAGCACACTTGACAAAAAATCGTTGTGGTTTTGATGCGTAGGTAAGAACGGTTCTTGCTAGAAGCCTGTAGCAGCCACGTAAAACTTGCAACAACAAAGTAGAGGACGTCTAACTTGTTTTGCAGGGCATGTTGTGATGGAATATGGTCAAGACGTGATGAGATATAAATTGTTGTATGAAATGATCATGTTTTGTTAAAGTTATCGGCAACTGGCAGGAGCCTTATGGTTGTCTCTATATTGCATAAGATGCAAGCGCCATATAATTGCTTTACTTTATCGCTATGCGATAGCAATAGTTGCAAAAGCAATGGTTGGCGAGACGACCATGTGACGACACGTTGATAGAGATCAAGATGATGGAGATCATGGTGTCATGCCGGTGACGATGGAGATCATGACGGTGCTTTGGAGATGGAGATCAAAGGCACAAGATGATGATGGCCATATCATATCACTTATATTGATTGCATGTGACGTTTATCCTTTATGCATCTTATTTTGCTTAGTACGGCAGTAGCATTATAAGATGATCTCTCACTAAATTTAAAGGTACAAGTGTTCTCCCTGAGTATGCACCGTTTCAACAGTTCGTCGTGCCGAGACACCACGTGATGATCGGGTGTGATAAGCTCTACGTTCAAATACACCGGGTGCAAGCCAGTTTTGCACACGCAGAATACTCGGGTTAAACTTGATGAGCCTAGCATATGCAGATATGGCCTCGGAACACTGGAGACCGAAAGGTCGAGCGTGAATCATATAGTAGATATGATCAACATAGTGATGTTCACCATTGAAAACTACTCCATCTCACGTGATGATCGGACATGGTTTAGTTGATTTGGATCACGTGATCATTTAGATGACTAGAGGGATGTCTATCTAAGTGGGAGTTCTTAAGTAATATGATTAATTGAACTTTAATTTATCATGAACTTAGTCCTGGTAGTATTACCATATCTATGTTGTAGATCAATAGCTCGCGATATAGCTCCCCGTTTATTTTTGATATGTTCCTAGAGAAAAATCAGTTGAAAATTTATAGCAGCAATGATGCGGACTTGGTCCGTGATCAGAGGATTATCCTCATTGCTGCACAGAAAAATTATGTCCTTGATGCACCGCTAGGTGACAGATCTATTGCAGGAGCAGATGCAGACGTTATGAATATTTTGACAAGCTCGGTATGATGACTACTTGATAGTTTAGTGCACCATGCTTTACGGCTTAGAACCGGGACTTCAAAAATGTTTTGAACGCCACAGAGCATATAAGATGTTCCAAGAGTTGAAATTGGTATTTCATACTCATGCCCGTGTCAAGAGGTATGAGACCTCTAACAGTACTTTGTCTACAAGATGGAGGAGAATAGCTCAACCAGTGACCATGTGCTCAGATTGTCTGGGTACTACAATTGCTTGAATCAAGTGGGAGTTAATCTTCCAGATAATATAGTAATTGACAAAGTTCTCTAGTCACTATCACCAAGTTACTAGAACTTCGTGATGAACTATAATATGCAAGGGATAACGGAAACAATTCCCAAGCTCTTCGCGATGCTAAAATCGGCGAAGGTAGAAATCAAGAAAAGCATCAAGTGTTGATGGTTAACAAGACCACTAGTTTCAAGAAAAGGGCAAAGGGATAGAAAGGGAACTTCAAGAAGAATGACAAACAAGTTGTAATCCCCGTGAAGAAGCCGAAAGCTAGACCCAAGCCTGAAACTGAGTGCTTCTACTGCAAAGGAAATGGTCACTGGAAGTGGAACTGCCCTAGATACTTGGCGGATAAGAAGGATGGCAAAGTGAACAAATGTATATTTGATATACATGTTATTGATGTGTACTTTACTAGTGTTTATAGCAACCCCTCGGTATTTGATACTGGTTCAGTTGCTAAGAGTAGTAACTCGAAACGGGAGTTGCAAAATAAACAGAGACTAGTTAAGGGCGAGGTGATGATGTGTGTTGGAAGTGAGTCCAAGGTTGATAAGATCACCATCGCACACTCCCTTTACCTTCGAGATTAGTGTTGAACCTAAAATAAATGTTATTTGGTGTTTGCGTTGAGCATGAATATGATTGGATCATGTTTATTGCAATACGGTTATTCATTTAAGTCAAAGAATAATTGTTGTTCTATTTACATGAATAAAACCTTCTATGGTCATACACTCAATATAAATGGTTTATTGAATCTCGATCGTAGTGATACACATATTCATAATATTGAAGCCAAAATATGCAAAGTTAATAATGATAGTGCAACTTATTTGTGGCACTGCCGTTTAGGTCATATTGGTGTAAATTGCATGAAGAAACTCCATGCTGATGGGCTTTTGGAATCACTTGATGCTTGCGAACCATGCCTCATGGGCAAGATGACTAAGACTCCGTTCTCCGGAACAATGGAGCGAGCAACTGACTTATTGGAAATAATACATACTGATGTATGCGGTCCGATGAGTGTTGAGGCTCACGGTGGGTATCGTTATTTTCTGACCTTCATAGATGATTTGAGCAGATATGGGTATTTCTACTTGATGAAACATATGTCTGAAACATTTGAAAAGTTCAAAGAATTTCAGAGTGAAGTAGAAAATCATCCTAACAAGAAACTAAAGTTTCTATGATCTGATCGTGGAGGAGAATATTTGAGTTACGAGTTTGGTCTTCATTTGAAACAATGCGGAATAGTTTCACAACTCACGCCACCCAGAACACCACAGCGTAATGGTGTGTCCGAACGTTGTAACCGCACTTTATTAGATATGGTGCGATCTATGATGTCTCTTACTGATTTACCGCTATCGTTTTGGGGTTATGCATTAGAGACAACAGCATTCATGTTAAATAGGGCACCATCTAAATCCGTTGAGACGACACCATATGAACTATGGTTTGGCAAGAAACCTAAGCTGTTGTAACTTAAAGTTTGGGGTGGTGATGCTTATGTGAAAAAGTTTCAACCTAATAAGCTCGAACCCAAATCAAAGAAATGTGTCTTCATAGGATACCCAAAGGAAACTGTTGGGTACACCTTCTATCATAGATCCGAAGGCAAGATATTCGTTGCTAAAAATGGATACTTTCTAGAGAAGGAGTTTATCTCGAAAGAAGTGAGTGGGAGGAAAGTAGAACTTGATGAGGTAATTGTACCTTCTCCCAAATTGGAAAGTAGTTCATCACAGAAATCAGTTCCAGTGATGCCTACACCAATTAGTGAGGAAGTTAATGATGATGATCATGAAACTTCAGATCAAGTTACTACCAAACCTCACAGGTCAACCAGAGTACGTTCCGCACCAGAGTGGTACGGTAATCCGGTTCTGGAAGTCATGTTACTAGACCATGACGAACCTACGAACTATGAGGAAGCGATGATGAGCCCAGATTCCGCAAAATGGTTTAAGGCCATGAAATCTGAGATAGGATCCATGTATGAAAAGAAAGTATGGACTTTGGTGGAATTGCCCTATGATCGGCAAGCCATTGAGAATAAATGGACCTTCAAGAGGAAGACAGACGCTGATGGTAGTGTTACTATCTATAAAGCTTGACTTGTCGCAAAAGGTTTTCGACAAGTTCAAGGTGTTGACTACGATGAGATTTTTTCACTCGTAGCGATGCTTAAGTCTGCTCGAATCATGTTAGCAATTGCCGCATTTTATGAAATCTGGCAAATGGATAACAAAACTACATTCCTTAATGGATTTATTAAAGAAGATTTGTATATGATGCAACCAGAAGGTTTTGTCAATCCTAAAGGTGCTAACAAAATGTGCAAGCTCCAACGATCCATCTATGGACTGGTGCAAGCATCTCGGAGTTGGAATATACGCTTTGATAAGTTGATCAAAGCATATAGTTTTATACAGACTTGCGGTGAAGCCTGTATTTACAAGAAAGTGAGTGGGAGCACTACAGCCTTTCTGATAAGTATATGTAAATGACATATTGTCGATCGGAAATGATGTAGAATTTTCTGGAAAGCATAAAGGAGTGTTTGAAAGGAGTTTTTCAAAGAAAGACCTCGGTGAAGCTGCTTACATATTGAGCATCAAGATCTATAGAGATAGATCAAGACGCTTGATAAGTTTTTTCAATGAGTACATACCTTGACAAGTTTTTGAAGTAGTTCTAAATGGAACAGTCAAAGAAAGAGTTCTTGCCTGTGTTGCAAGGTGTGAAGTTGAGTAAGACTCAAAGCCCGACCACGACAGAAGATAGAGAGATAATGAAAGCCATTCCCTATGCCTCAACCATAGGTTCTATAAAGTATGCCATGCTGTGTACCAGACCTATTGTATACCCTGCCCTGAGTTTGGCAAGGGAGTACAAATTTGATCTAAGAGTAGATCACTGGACAGCGGTCAAAAATATCCTTAGAGGACTAAAGAAATATTTCTCGGTTATGGAGGTAATAAAGAGTTCGTCGTAAACAGTTACGTCGATGCAAGCTTTGACACTGATCTGGATGACTTTGAGTCTCGATCTGGATACATATTGAAAGTGGGAGCATTAAGCTAGAGTAGCTCCGTGCAGAGCATTGTAGACATAGAAATTTGCAAAATACATACGGATCTGAATGTGGCAGACCCGTTGACTAAACTTCTCTCACAAGCAAAACATGATCACACCTTAGTACTCTTTGGGTGTTAATCACATGGCGATGTGAACTAGATTATTGACTCTAGTAAACCCTTTGGGTATTGGTCACATGGCGATGTGAACTATAGAGTGTTAAATCACATGACGATGTGAACTATTGGTGTTAAATCACATGGCGATGTGAACTAGATTATTGACTCTAGTGCAAGTGGGAGACTGAAAGAAATATGCCCTAGAGGCAGTAAAAAAGTTATTATTTATTTCCTTATATCATGATCAATGTTTATTATTCATGCTAAAATTGTATTAACCGGAAACTTAGTACATGTGTGAATACATAGACAAAAACAGAGTGTCCCTAGTATGCCTCTACTTGACTAGCTCATTAATCAAAGATGGTTAAGTTTCCTAGCCATAGACATGTGTTGTCATTTGATCAACGGGATCACATCATTAGAGAATGATGTGATGGACAAGACCCATTCGTTAGCTTAGCACTATGATCGTTTAGTTTATTGCTATTGCTTTCTTCATGACTTATACATGTTCCTCTGACTATGAGATTATGCAACTCCCGAATACTGGAGGAACACCTTGTGTGCTATCAAACGTCACAACGTAACTGGGTGATTATAAAGATGCTCTACAGGTGTATCCGAAGGTGTTTGTTGGGTTGGCATAGATCTAGATTAGGATTTGTCACTCCGTGTACCGGAGAGGTATCTCTGGGCCCTCTCGGTAATGCACATCACTATAAGCCTTGCAAGCAATATGACTAATGAGTTAGTTGCGGGATGATGCATTACGGAATGAGTAAAGAGACTTGCCGGTAACGAGATTGAACTAGGTATGGTGATACCGACGATCGAATCTCGGGCAAGGAACATACCGATGACAAAGGGAACAACGTATGTTGTTATGCGGTTTGACCGATAAAGATCTTCGTAGAATATGTAGGAGCCAATATGAGCATCCAGGTTCCGCTATTTGTTATTGATCGGAGATGTGCCTCGGTCATGTCTACATAGTTCTCGAACCCGTAGGGTCCGCACGCTTAACGTTCGATGACGATTTGTATTATGAGTTATGTGATTTTATGACCGAAGTTTGTTTGGAGTCTTGGATGAGATCACGGACATGACGAGGAGTCTCTAAATGGTCGAGAGGTAAAGATTTGGAAGGCTATATTCGGACATCGGAAAGGTTCCGAGTGATTCGGGTATTTCTCAGAGTACGGAGAGTTACGGGAATTCGCCGGGGGAAGTAGTGGGCCTTAATGGGCCATACGGGAAAGGAGAGAAGGGCCTCAAGGGGTGGCCACGCTCCCCCCCATGGGCTGGTCCGAATTGGACTAGGAGGGGGCGGCGCCCCCCTCCTTCCTTATCCCCTCTTCCTCCTTCCCTTCCTTCTCCTAGTTGGAATAGGAAAGGGGGGACCGAATCCTACTTGGACCGGGAGTCCAAGTAGGACTCCCCCCTTGGCGCACCCCCTCCAGGGCCGGCCTCCTCTTCCTCCCTCCTTTATATACGTGGGCAGGGGCACCCCAAAGGCACTCCAAGATTTGTCCTAGCCGTGTGCGGTGCCCCCCTCCACAGTGCTAGGATCAATCGGATCGTGAAGACGTACGACTACATCAACCGCGTTGATAAAACACTTCTGCTTTCGGTCTACGAGGGTACGTGGACACACTCTCCCGCTCGTTGCTATGCATCACGTAGATAGATATTGCATGATCGTAGGTAATTTATTTTTGAAATTACTGCGTCCCCCATAAAAAATTACCACTGTGTTAACCACATTAGATTAATATATAGAGAAGGTTCTTGAAATTTTAGAAAGCTCGGGGCCATAAGAAGCTCTCTACAAACACTAACAACAGAATCTGATGGCCAATAGTTTGACTTACTTTCTCCTAAACTGAAACCGTAATAATCAAAAGTCAATCCAGTCTATTCGGCCACTTAGCATCACGAATCATTCATATCTCACACCATCAGCAGAACGAGCTCGCACATAGTACCAAGGGAAGAAGCAGCGGCAGGACCTGAATCTGTACATGGTCAATGGCCGAGATGCAGAGCAGATCGGAGGTCAGGGAGCGACTTGGGACTACGGGTCCGCTCGTAGGGAGGTCGGGCACCTGCGGGGCGGCCGTACCAGAGGTTGATGTTGAACAATGGTGGCATGGTGGGGATGGCTGAAGGAAATGTGCCCTAGAGGCAATGATAAAGTTGTTATTTACATTCCCTTATATCATGATAAATGTTTATTATTCATGCTAGAATTGTATTAACCGAAAACTTAGTACATGTGTGAATACATAGACAAACAGAGTGTCCCTAGTATGCCTCTACTTGACTGGCTTGTTTATCAAAGATGGTTATGTTTCCTAGCCATAGACATGTGTTGTCATTTGATGAACGGGATCACATCATTAGAGAATGATGTGATGGACAAGACCCATCCGTTAGCTTAGCACTATGATCGTTTTGTTTGTTGCTATTGCTTTCATCATGACTTATACATGTTCCTCTGACTATGAGATTATGCAACTCCCGAATACCGGAGGAACACTTAGTGTGCTATCAAACATCACAACGTAACTGGGTGATTATAAAGATGCTCTACAGGTGTCTCCGATGGTGTTTGTTGAGTTGGCATAGATCGAGATTAGGATTTGTCACTCCGATTGTCGGAGAGGTATCTCTAGGCCCTCTCGGTAATGCACATCACTATAAGCCTTGCAAGCAATGTGACTAATGAGTTAGTTGCGGGATGATGCATTACGAAACAAGTAAAGAGACTTGCTGGTAACGAGATTGAACTAGGTATGCTGATACCGACGATCGAATCTCGGGCAAGTAACATACCGATGACAAAGGGAACAACGTATACTGTTGTGCGGTTTGACCGATAAAGATCTTTGTAGAATATGTAGGAACCAATATGAGCATCCAGGTTCTGCTATTGGTTATTGACCGGAGAGGTTTCTCGGTCATGTCTACATAGTTCTCGAACCCGTAGGGTCCTCATGCTTAACGTTCGATGATGATTGGTATTATGAGTTTATGTGATTTGATGTACTGAAGGTTGTTCGGAGTCCCGGATGTGATCACGGACATGACGAGGAGTCTCGAAATGGTCGAGACATAAAGATTCATATATTGGAAGGCTACATTCGGACACCGGAATGGTTCGGGTCGTTTCGGATAAGTTTCGGAGTACCGAGGGTTACCGGAACCCCCCGGGAAGTTATTGGGCCTCATGGGCCAAGTGGTGGAAGAGAGGAGGCAGGCCAAGGTGTGGCGCGCACCCCCCCTAGCCCAAACCGAATTAGAGTAGGGCTAGGGGGGCCGACCCCCCTTTCCTTCTCTTCTTCCTCTCCTTCCTTCTTCTCCTACTTGGACAAGGAAAGGGGGAAACCTACTCCTACTAGGAGTAGGAATCCCCCCCTTGGGTGCGCCCCTTGTGGTCGGCCCTCCTCCTCCTCCCCTCCTTTATATACGGGGGAGGGGGGCACCCCATAGACACACAAGTTGATCTTTAGCCGTGTGCGGTGCCCCCCTCCACAGTTCTACACCTCGGTCATATCGTCGTAGTGCTTAGGCGAAGCCCTATGCCGGTAACTTCATCATCACCGTCACCATGCCGTCATGTTGACGGAACTCTCCCTCGGCTTCAGCTGGATCTAGAGTTTGAGGGACGTCACCGAGCTGAACGTGTGCAGATCGCGGAGGTGCCGTGTGTTTGGTACTTGATCGGTTGGATCGCTTAGACGTTCGACTACATCAACCATGTTACTTAATGCTTCTGCTTTTGGTCTACGAGGGTACGTGGACACACTCTCCCCGCTCGTTGCTATGCATCTCCTAGATAGATCTTGCATGATCGTAGGAATTTTTTTGAAATACTACGTTCCCCAATAGTGGCATCCGAGCCAGGTCTATGCGTAGATGTTATATGCATGAGTAGAACACAAAGAGTTGTGGGCGATAATAGTCATACTGCTTACCAGCATGTCACACTTTGATTCGGCGGTATTGTTGGATGAAGCGGCCTAGACCGACATTACATGACCGCGTTCATGAGACTGGTTCTACCGCCATGCTTTGCACACAGGTGGCTAGTGGGTGTCTGTTTCTCCAACTTTAGTTGAATCGAGTGTGACTACGCCCGGTCCTTGTTGAAGGTTAAAACAACACACTTGACGAAAAATCGTTGTGGTTTTGATGCGTAGGTAAGAACGGTTCTTGCTAAGCCCGTAGCAGCCACGTAAAACTGGCAACAACAAAGTAGAGGACGTCTAACTTGTTTTTGGAGGGCTTGCTGTGATGTGATATGGTCAAGACGTGATGATATATAAATTGTTGTATGATATGATCATGTTTTGTAACAGTTATCGGCAACAGGCACATTCCATATGGTTGTCGCTTTATTGTATGAAATGCAATCGCTATGTAATTACTTTACTTTATCACTAAGCGGTAGCGATAGTCATAGAAGCAATAGTTGGCGAGACGACAACGATGCTTCGGTGGAGATCAAGGTGTCAAGCCGGTGACGATGGTGATCATGATGGTGCTTTGGAGATGGAGATCAAAGGCACAAGATGATGATGACCATATCATATCACTTATAATGATTGCATGTGATGTTTATCCTTTATGCATCTTATTTTGCTTAGTACGGCGGTAGCATTATAAGATGATCTCTCACTAAATTTCAAGGTACAAGTGTTCTCCCTGAGTATGCACCGTTGTGACAGTTCGTCGTGACGAGACACCACGTGATGATCGGGTGGATAAGCTCTACGTTCACATACAACGGGTGCAAGCCAGTTTTGGACACGCAGAATACTCGGGTTAAACTTGACGTCCCTAGCATATGCAGATATAGCCTCGGAACACTGAGACCGAAAGGTCGAGCGTGAATCATATAGTAGATATGATCAACATAGTGATGTTCACCATTGGAAACTACTCCATCTCACGTGATGATCGAACATGGTTTAGTTGATTTGGATCACGTGATCACTTAGATGATTAGAGGAATGTCTATCTAAGTGGGAGTTCTTAAGTAATATGATTAATTGAACTTTAATTTATCATGAACTTAGTACCTAATAGTATTTTGCATGTCTATGTTTGTTGTAGTTAAATGGCCCGTGCTTCTATTCCGTTGAAATTTAATGCGTTCCTAGAGAAAGCTAAGTTGAAAGATGATGGTAGCAACTACACGGACTGGGTCCATAACTTGAGGATTATCCTCGTTGCTGCAAAGAAGAATTACGTCCTGGAAGCACCGCTAGGTGCAAGACCTGCGGCAGGAGCAACGCCGGACGTTGTGAACGCCTGACAGAACAAAGTTGATGACTACTCGATAGTTAAATGTGCCATGCTTTACGGCTTAGAACCGGGACTTCAACGACGTTTTGAACGTCATGGAGCATATGAGATGTTCCAGGAGTTGAAGTTAATATTTCAAGCAAATGCCCGGATTGAGAGATATTAAGTCTCCAATAAGTTCTACAACTGCAAAATGGAGGAGAATAGTTCTGTCAGTGAAAATATACTCAAAATGCCTGGGTATCATAATCACTTGACTCAACTGGGAGTTAATCTTCCGGTTGATAGTGTCATTAACAGAGTTCTTCAATCATTGCCACCAAGCTACAAAAGCGCCGTGATGAACTATAGGATGCAAGGAATGGATAAGACAATTCCCGAGCTCTTCGCAATGCTAAAGGCTGCGGAGGTAGAAATCAAGAAGGGGCATCAAGTGTTGATGGTCAACAAGTACTGGTGCGCGTCGGTCCTAAATAAACGGTTTAAAACCCCTTTCCGTGACGGCATTTGGAACCGTTGCCAAGTGAGTGTGGGCGATAGGGGGGGGGGTCCTTCCCACACGACCCAGAAACCGTCGGGGATAGGGACCCTACAGTACTCCTACTCATTTCTGCTCGCATTTCCATTGCAGTCGGTATTCTGTGGTGCTACGTTTACGATGTGCGGCCCATCACAAACGGTTCACTATTATAGAACGTGTATGATGCGCGGCCTGTCGGGGGAAACAACACCTATGGAATCACTGGGATCCCTTCTACGGTTGGCGGGCGCGGGGATGAGCAAAGAGCGGGTCTGGTAGTCAGCACAAAGATCGTTTACCCAGGTTCGGGCCGCAAGGATGCGTAATACCCTAGTCCTACTTTGGTGTATATTTGAGTGTTCTTGAGCTCTTGAACTAGCTGTGGTGCGTGCGTAGTCCAAAAGATCCGAATCCCTCTCTAGTACGCCTCGGGCCTCCTTTTATAGAAAAAGGGGTCGCCACAGTGGCACACAGGAGGTGGAAAGGTATACAGTGGTTTAAGCCTATCCTCTGGCACCGTCAGACAAACGCATTTAATCCGCTGCCGACGTGCCCTTCTTGCTTTATCGGGGACGGCAAGGAAGCTCGTCCCAGCTGTCTCCACCTTGCCTGGCTCCGACGCGTCCGAGTTGATGACGCATTGTAGTGCCACGTTGGCTGGCTGCTGGGCTGGCGCGGTGGCAGAGTCTTCACGAAGATCTGCATGCCACCACGCAGGTGCTTGCTGAGTTGGCCTAGAGGCCGCGCGTCGCCATGTAGGTGTCTGCCCATCTGGTTGAGCTGGCAGCTGTATGAGAACAGCGGTGGAGTCTTGGCAGATGTGGGCCTGGCTGTGGCCCCGCAGGTGTCCTCGGCAAGGGTCTTGCCGTGGCATCACGGTCGTCCCCGGCAGGGATCTTGCCGGGGGTCTCGTGGATTTCCTCGGCAGGGATCTTGCCGAGGATCGTCGTCTTCTGGTCCTCATCTGATCTTGTGTGTTTGTTGCTCTTCACAAAGATCTGCATGCCACCATGGAGGTGCCTCCCAAGCCTCGGTTCCAATGTGGTTGGTGGTGTTGGAACCCTTGGGCTCAAGGGTGGCGCGCTCTGCTGGTGTTGGGCAAGTTGCCCCGGCAAGGCTCTTGCCGGGGCTGCAGATGCCGCCCCCGGCAAGGGTCTCGCTGGGGGAGTCCACCTCGCCCTCTTGCTCGTTGTGTCTCTGGTCTTGGTGTCGCTCTGCCGGTCTTGTTGCTTTGGCTTCCCTCCTCTGCCCTGCTAAGTGTGGTCACAGGCACGGCTCTAACTGCCCGTGCACAAGTAAAGGGGTAAAAAGGAGAGCCCCTACTTTTGTACACCGACAGGAGCCCCCGGGCCTGGGCCATACATAAGCGCAACGCGTTGTTGGGCCGGGCCCAGAACGGTGCGCGGGCACGCGGGGGGTGTTTTACCGCGGTAATTCCCTCGCCAGTCGCTCCCCACGACCCGCGTTGAATGCGCGACGTGGGGGTCATGCGTGGGGCGGTCGCTACCTTCATGCGTCACATCACGGTAAATGGTAACGAAGCGACCCGTGCCTTCCCCATAAAAAGGAGAAACTGCAGGCGCGACACCCATTTACCCTCTGTGCCTTCTCCAATCTCGGAACCGCCGCTCCTCCCTTCTTCCTTCTCAAGCTCTTGCTTTCGCTCGCCGCCGTCGCGCCTTTGTTGTCCCTCATCCTTCGTCTCCCTCAGCCGCCATGGCACCCAAAACCAGCAAAAGCAATGGAATGGCCAAGGACACCGGGGGGAAGGAGGCGCCGGAGAGCGAGTTGGCGGCGCGGCGGACGCAGCTCGCCTACTTTCTTTCGACGGTCGATGCGGTCCATCTCCGGGACTATTTCAAGCCCCTGTGAGGGTGCAAGACGAAGGGGCACCCTGCCACACGCATCATCCCTGTCAGTTTCGCCGAGGCCGGCCCGAATCGGTACCCTTTCTTCGTTGATTACTTTTCCTGCGGGCTCTGCCCCTTTCTCCGATTTCTTCAATGACGTCATGCACACCTATGGCTTCCACCTTCTGGATTTCACTCCAAATGCCGTGGCGTGCATGGCCCTTTTTGCCCATCTCCGCGAGGGCTTCGCCGGAGTGCATCCCAGCACGGCGCTCTTCCGCCACTACTTCTATCCTCGTATCCAAAAGGGAGGCGCCATCTCCAGTTGTGTCGCCTGGATCCCAAGGAGCTAGGGGATGGGGACATATCCGGAGGGCACTCAGAAGGAGAGGTGGGAGCAGTGGCGGAGCCGGTGGTGCTGGATTGAGGAGGAGGACCCGCAGGAATTTTGCGGGGTTCGCCAGGCGCCGCTGGTTCGTCGAGATGATTGGGGCGATGTCGACGCCAAGGATGAGAAGCTCACGGTCGCCACCACCAGGATCCATCGCCTCATCGTGGCCGGGCTCACCCTTGAGATGATTGGGGCGGATTTCATCCGTCGCCGAATCGCCCCACTACATAACAAGGGGAGGTCGGCCTGGCTTTTCAGGAACGCGACCAACATCATGAGGCTTCGCCCTGGCTTGAACCACAACTTCACGGTTATGGGGCACACCCACTTTTGCCAGCGGCTCTTTCAGCTCGACGTGCACCGCGACGGCAGGGCTGAGAGGACCGGCAAGGCCGCGAAGGCCGGCAAGGTCGCTAAGGGGCCCTTGTTTGGGTTGCCGGCGGGGGTGGTCCCACTGAGCAATAACTCTCGCCAAACCGACATCATCGCCATGATGCCGGACTTCAACGCGCACGGCCTTGACCCAAATTGGGCCGAGCCGGGGCGGATCAGGTGCAAGAGTTCTTCGACAGCTTGTCGGAGAAGTACGTCCATGATGAGCGATTGCTTATCCGGGATACCACCAAGGAGGAGCTGGATTATATTGCCGCCAGGGCGGTGGAGGCGGAGCTAGCCCGGGAGGCCGGCAGCGCTGGCACCATGGAGGACGAGGCCGGCGCGGCTGCGGAGGACAGCAGTGCCGACACCGGGGCCCCCTCATCAAAGATTTGGTCGACGAGTCGACCGAGGAGGAGGCCGAGGCCGACGACCCTCCGGCCTTGGAAAAAAGGCGTGTCCTGTGGCGGGCTAGCTCCGGCGAGCCGGTCCGGCCCGGCAGGACCAAGCAGCGACAGGAGATCCAGGGGGAGTCCATGCGCCTAACGAGGGCCGCGGCAGAAAAGAAGGTGGTGAAAGCCGCGGTGGCGAAGAAGAAAGCGGTTGCCTCTTCTTCATCCAAGCGTCCTCGGACTCCACCCGCTTCTCCTCCTCCCGCAGATGTCGACACGGAGGTCGTCTTCGATTTTGGGTCTCTCAGCCCAAGGAGGAAGAGGAAGCCAGTGGAGGAGGAGGCGGAGGAAGAGTAAGTATCTCCCCCCCCCCCGCATTGTCCCCTGACTTTACTCCTGTGTCATCTTTCCTTGACTTGATGTTGTTCTCACAGGGACATGGAGACGCTAGCGCATAGGGTGGCGAAGAGGGCCAAGGTCTCGACGGGCGACAAGCCCCCAGCGGGTACTTCGAGTATGCCACTGGTGGTAGAGAGCAGCCCCCGACGCAGCCCCCGCTTCAGCCCCCAGCGTGAGTCCATCACTCACTCCTCCATTGATGAACCTTGGGGTGTGAATCTTTGATGCTGATCTTGCCGGGTTTCGCAGGAGAAGAACGGCAGCAGGAGGAGCCGCCAAGGGCTACCCCCAACATGCCGCCCCCCTTGACCACGCCGCCCCGTGGGGCGTCCCCGGCAAGGGCATCCACCACCGAGCCCACACCCATGGAGGAGGAGGAGACGAACTTGGGTGCCGGTGGTTCCACCCCGGCAACGTACGTTGGTGGGGAGGGCGCCACTTCTTCCCAGCCCGGTGCAGGTAAGTTTGCTCACTTCCCGTCCCTGTTCTTCCTTCTTCTTCTTCTTGGGCCTTGACCTTGGCTCCACCTCATTCCCTCTTTTGGTGTCCAGGCCCTCCCTCGGCAGACCGGGAGGACGTCGACACCATCATCGAGGAAATCGCCAGGGACGCCGAGGCCGAGGCCAACAAGATCGCCGCCGAGGAGGCCGCGAAGACCGCTACTGAGGACGCCGCCAAGGGGCCCGACAAGGAGGCCGACAAGGCCGCTACCGAGGAGGCTGGCAAGGGGCCTGCCGGAGAGGCCGGCAAGGCCACTGCCGGGGAGGGGATGGTTGATGACCAGCCTTCCTCCTCCGCCGCCTCCGGCTCGGGCAAGTACTTGAAGGTGAGCGACGATCTGTTCGTTCACCTCCCAGGGACGGCGAGCACCAGGGCGCCCACCGAGGGGGAGGTGTTCGACGACGAGGTGCTCGCCGCCACCGGGCTTGAGGTTGTTGACGAACCGAGCGCTGGTGGCGGCGGTCCCCATGAGGAGGAGCTCCTTCGGGCCATGAGCGCCAACTTCCAGAAGCTCCGGGTGCTTCACCGTGCCCGCCTGGACAAGGCCAAGTACAGGATGGCAGCGGTGGACAAGGTGGAGGCGGATCTCACGGGATGCGTCGCCGAGACGCAGCCTGGTTCTGCCAAGCCCACGGGGAACTGAAGGTCGCCCAGGATCTGCTGGCTGAGCGCAAACAGGAGCTTATCTTGAAGCAGGTTGATATCGAGAAGGTCCAGGAGCTGGCGAGGGAGCAGGCCGCCAAGGACGAGGCCGCTCGGCACCAGCACCAGGCCGAGCTAAACTCCTAGGAGGAGGACCTTGCCACTCGTGAGGAGAAGCTCGCCACCACACTCCGCGGCAAGGATGAGGAGATCGGGAAGCTTGTCGCGCAGCGGACTCAGGAGCTGGAGCAGAGGCACAAGGAGGCACTCAATGCTCAGGCCCAGGTCCATGCTGGCAAGGTGAAAGAGCTGGAGGTGGAGCGGGATGGGCTGAAGGACCAGGCTCTGAAGGTGGCGAAGGAGAAGGACACGCTCAACGGTGCTTTGGTGGAGGCGCAGGCCACAGTCCTCAGCAAGGCTGAGCAGCTCTCCAAGGCCAACGACACCATCAAAGACCTGAAGCTGAAGCTGGAGGGTCTTGAGGGGACGCTTTCGGAGGTCAGGGCCCGCAACGAGACCCTGACCAAGGGCCTGGAGGAGGAGAGGCAGCTGCGGAGGAACGTCGCCGCCAACCACGAGGATTACGTGAAGGGCGGAAACCTCTGGATTAGCCGCCTCGAGGACGTCGCCGGCAGGATCACCACGAAGCTGGCTGCCATGGGGATGCCAAACGTGAGGTACGCCCCGGAGCCGAACATGAGTCCCAACGCCAAGCTAACCCTGTTCTTCGAGGGTGTTCTTGGAGCCCTGGAGCAGTTCCGCTCCAACAGGGCGACCTCTCTGGCCGATGAGGCCCGAAGGCTTTGCCGGGGTGCCATGACCAAGGTCCTCACCAAGGTGGCGTACTGGAGCCCCAACCTTGACTTCGACGCCGTGCTGGAGAGCTTGCCGGAGGGTGTGGACCTTGCGGCGCTCGAGGAGCGTATCAAGCCCGTCATCAGTCGCGTCGACGGAGTTTGGAGGATAGAGGGCCAGCGCCGGGACTAGGCACCCCGTTTCTCATCGTCGCTGCAAGTTCAAGACTAAGACGATTTTATCTTAAGTTAGAACCGCAGTGATTATTTGATGTAATATAACTCTGCAATATTTTAGTATCATGCATGCTATCTTCCCGTTAGATCTCTCTTTGTATGTTCACACCCTACGCTTGTTGGGATAAGGCTGCCAGCGCGTAAACCCATGCCGTGGTGCTTTGAGGACGGATCCTCAGCACCCTGCCGGAAGGGCGCTTGCTGCCGGGCAAGCCACCTTGCCGCTGCTAGCGCGGTCGCTTGAACTGTCGAGCAGACTCGAAACAGGACAAGAGCGCTGCTAGTGGCGGGTAGGCCACCTTGCCGTTCTCTGCGCGGCCGCATGAACTGTCGAGCGGACTTGAGACAGAGACAAGGGCATTGCCGATAGCGGAACAGTCCCATTACGTGCAGGTTTCCCGTACAAGGAACGAGATTTTTCGGGGAGGACAGACTTATATAAATGAAATTGGCCAAAATTTCGCATGACTTAGCTTTTTTGCCGCTGCGTGAGCGTTCACTGCATCCGCCGATGACGCCGCTCGTTTGGTCGTCTTCTTCCTTGGAGTGACGACCACGATGAAGTCGCTGCTCTAACCATACTAGATTTCCACAACTGCGCCCCCTACCTGGCGCGCCAAAGATGTCGAGGGAAACGACACCTATGGAATCACTGGGATCCCTTCTATGGTTGGCAGGCGCGGGGTTGAGCAAAGAGCGGGTCTGGTAGTCAGCACAAAGATCGTTTACCCAGGTTCGGGCCGCAAGGATGCGTAATACCCTAGTCCTGCTTTGGTGTATATTTGAGTGTTCTTGAGCTCTTGAACTAGCTGTGGTGCGTGCGTAGTCGAAAAGATCCGAATCCCTCTCTAGTACGCCTCGGGCCTCCTTTTATAGAAAAAGGGGTCGCCACAGTGGCACACAGGAGGTGGAAAGGTATACAGTGGTTTAAGCCTATCCTCTGGCACCGTCAGACAAACGCATTTAATGCGCTGCCGACGTGCCCTTCTTGCTTTATCGGGGACGGCAAGGAAGCTCGTCCCAGCTGTTGCCGCCTTGCCTGGCTCCGACGCGCGTCCGAGTTGATGAGGCGTTGTAGTGCCACGTTGGCTGGCTGCTGGGCTGGCGCGGTGGCAGAGTCTTCACGAAGATCTGCATGCCACCACGCATGTGCTTGCTGAGTTGGCCTGGAGGCCGCGCGTCGCCACGCAGTTGTCTGCCCAACTGGTTGAGCTGGCAGCTGTATGGGAACGGTGGTGGAGTCTTGGCAGATGTGGGCCGTGCTGTGGCCCCGCAGGTGTCCTCGGCAAGGTCTTGCCGTGGCATCGCGGTCGTCCCCGGCAAGGATCTTGTCGGGGGTCTCGTGGATTTCCTCGGCAGGGATCTTGCCGAGGATCGTCGTCTTCTGGTCCTCATCTGATCTTATGTGTTTATGATCTTCACAAAGATCTGCATGCCACCATGGAGGTGCCTCCCGAGCCTCGGTTCCAATGTGGTTGATGGTGTTGGAACCCTTGGGCCTAAGGGTGGCGCGCTCTGCTGGTGTTGGGCAAGTTGCCCCGGCAAGAGGCCGCCTTGGCAAGGGTCTCGCTGGGGGAGTCCACCTCGCCCTCTTGCTCATTCTGTCTCTGGTCTTGGCGTCTCTCTGCCCGTCTTGTGCCTTTGGCTTCCCTCCTCTTCCCTGCTAAGTGTGGTCGCAGGCGCGGCTCTGACTGCCCGTGCACAAGTAAAGGGGTAAAAAGGAGAGCCCCTACTTTTGTACACCGACACGACCCATCACAAACGGTTCACCGTTAAGAAGATTAGTGATAACCCACAAGTATAGGGGATCAATTGTAGCCTCTTTTGACAACTAAGAGTGTCGAACCCAACGAGGAGCTAAAGGTAGAACAAATATTCCCCCAAGTTCTATCGACCACTGATACATCTCTACACATGCTTGACGTTCGCTTTACCTATAACAAGTATAAAACTAGAAGTGCTTTGTAGGTGTTGTTGGATAGGTTTGCAAGATAATAAAGAGCACGTAAATAAAAACTAGGGGCTGTTTAGATAAAGAAGCAATAAAGTTAGTATAGCGAGTGTGGAAAAGTGGTGGTAGGATTTGTGAAATTGTCCCTAAGCAATTGACTACTTTACTAGACCGATAGCAAGTTTTATGTGGGAGAGGCCACTGTTAGCATGTCATCCCTGACCTGGAATTCTATGCACTTATGATTGGAACTATTAGCAAGCATCCGCAACTACTAACGTTCATTAAGCTAAAACCCAACCATAGCATTAAGATATATTGGTCCCCCTTCAATCCCGTATGCATCAATTTCTATGCTAGGTTGAAGCTTCTGTCACTGTTGCCCTCCAATACATAGTCCTATCAACATACAACTAACCCTATGGTGTGATCCACGCGCGTGCTCATATGATGGGCACCAAAGGACAACAAAATAACCACAAGCAAATTAAACCAACCATAGCATTCATCAATTACCGATAGGACAACGAAAATAAACTCAGACATCATAGGATGGCAACACATCATTGGATAATAATATGAAGCATAAAGCACAATGTTCAAGTAGAGGGTACAGCGGGTTGCGGGAGAGTGAACCGCTGTAGATAGATGGGGGAAGGTGATGAATATGTTGGTGAAGATGACGGAGGTGTTGGTGTAGATCGCCGTCACACGATGGTGGCCCCGGCGGCGTTCCGGCGCCACCGGGAGAGAGGGGGAGCGCCCCCCTTCTTCTTCTTCTTCTTCCTTGACCTTATCCCTAGATGGGAGAAGGGTTTCCCCTCTGGTCCATGGCCTCCATGGCGGCAGAGGGGGCGAGAGCCCCTCCGA
Organism: Triticum aestivum; assembly: GCF_018294505.1. Taxonomy (NCBI): domain Eukaryota; kingdom Viridiplantae; phylum Streptophyta; class Magnoliopsida; order Poales; family Poaceae; genus Triticum; species Triticum aestivum. The sequence continues at coordinate 534,492,377 of NC_057814.1, forward strand.
GACTGGATCTGTCTCTCTGTCTCTCTCTGTTTCTGCGTTTCTGATTCTGCCCCTTCACCGTTTCTTATATTCCTGGATATCCGTAACTCCGATTGGGCTGAAATTTGGACACGATTTTTATCCGGATATTGGCTTTCTTGCGGAGAAAGAAGGGCACCAACCGCCTTACAGGGTGGCCACGAGGGCCCAGGGCGCGGCTCTCACCCTCGTGGGCCCCTCGAGCATCGTCTCGCGTTGATTCCACTTCCCAAAATTCACATATATTCCAAAAAAATCTCCGCTAGTTTTTATCCCGTTTGGACTCCGTTTGATATGGATTTTCTGCGAAACGAAAAACATGCAACAAACAGGAACTGGCACTGGGCACTGGATCAATATGTTAGTCCCAAAAATATTATAAAAAGTTGCCAAAAGTATGTAAAAGTTGTAGAATATTGGCATGGAACAATCAAAAATTATAGATACGACGGAGACGTATCAGCATCCCCAAGCTTAATTCCTGCTCGTCCTCGAGTAGGTAAATGATAAAAAAGATAATTTTTGATGTGGAATGCTACCTAACATAATCTTGATCACATAATCTAATCATGGCATTAATATTAAGACACGAGTGATTCAAAGCAATAGTCTATCATTTGACATTAAGACAATAATACTTCAAGCATACTAATAAAGCAATCATGTCTTGTCAAAATAACATGCCCAAAGAAAGTTATCCCTACAAAATCATATGGTCTGGCTATGCTCCATCTTCATCACACAAAATATTCAAATCATGCACAACCCCGATGACAAGCCAAGCAGTTGTTTCATACTTTTGATGTTCTCAAACCTTTTCAACTTTCACGCAATACATGAGTGTGAGCCATGGACATAGCACTATAGGTGAAATATAATATGATGGTGGAGGTTGTGTGGAGAAGACAAAAAGGAGAAATCTCACATCGACGCGGCTAATCAACGGGCTATGGAGATGACCATCAATTGATGTCAATGTGAGGAGTAGGGATTGCCATGCAACGGATGCACTAGAGCTATAAGTGTATGAAAGCTCAAACTGAAACTAAGTGGGTGTGCATCCAACTTGCTTGCTCATGAAGACCTAGGGCATTTGAGGAAGCCCATCGCTGGAATATACAAGCCAAGTTCTATAATGAAAATTCCCACTAGTATATGAAAATGATAACTCAATAGACTCTCTATATGAAGAACATGGTGCTACTCTGAAGCACAAGTGTGGTAAAAGGATAGTAACATTGTCCCTTCTCTCTTTTCTCTCATTTTTTATATTTTTTTTCTCTTTTTTTAGGCTTCTTTGGCCTCTCTCTTTTTTGGGCTTCTTTGGGCACTTTTATTTTGGTAACCTCACATGGGACAATGTTCTAATAATGATGATCATCACACTTTTATTTACTTACAACTCAATATTACAACTCGATACTAGAACAAAGATATGACTCTATATGAATGCCTCCGGCGGTGTACCGGGATGTGCAATGATCTAGCGTAGCAATGACATCAAAAAATGGAGAAGCCATGAAAACATCATGCTAGCTATCTTACGATCATGCAAAGCAATATGACAATAAATGCTCAATTCATGTATATGATGATGATGGAAGTTGCATGGCAATATATCTCGGAATGGCTATGGCAATGCCATGATAGGTAGGTATGGTGGCTGTTTTGAGGAAGATATAAGGAGGCATATGTGTGATAGAGCGTATCGTATCACGGGGTTTGGATGCACCGGCGAAGTTTGCACCAACTCTCGAGGTGAGAAAGGGCAATGCACGGTACCGAAGAGGCTAGCAATGATGGAAGGGTGAGAGTGCGTATAATCCATGGACTCAACATTAGTCATAAAGAACTCACATACTTATTGCAAAAATCTATTAGTCATCGAAACAAAGTACTACGTGCATGCTCCTAGGGGGATAGATTGGTAGGAAAAGACCATCGCTCGTCCCCGACCGCCACTCATAAGGAAGACAATCAATAAATACCTCATGCTCCAACTTCGTTACATAACGGTTCACCATACGTGCATGCTACGGGAATCACAAACTTCAACACAAGTATTTCTACAATCCACAACTACCCACTAGCATGACTCTAATATCACCATCTTTATATCGCAAAACTATTGCAAGGAATCAAACATATCATATTCAGTGATCTACAAGTTTTATGTAGGATTTTATGACTAACCATGTGAATGACCAATTCCTGTCATCTCTCTAAATAGATATAAGTGAAGCAAGAGAGTTTAATTCTTTCTACAAAAGATATGCCCACGCTCTAACAAATATAAGTGAAGCAAAAGAGCATTCTACAAATGGCGGTTTTCTATGTGAAGAGAAACAGGCAATCCAAACTTCAAATGATATAAGTGAAGCACATGAAGCATTCTATAAAGCCATACTCAAAAGATATAAGTGAAGTGCAAAGAGCATTCTATAAATCAACCATGGACTAACTCATACCAGCATGGTGCATAAAAGAAAAGTGAAAACTAAATGCAAAAGACGCTCCAAGATTTGCACATATCGCATGAACGAAACGAATCCGAAAACATACCGATACTTGTTGAAGAAAGATGGGATGCCTTCCGGGGCATCCCCAAGCTTAGACGCTTGAGTCTCCTTGAATATTTACTTGGGGTGCCTTGGGCATCCCCAAGCTTGAGCTCTTGCCTCTCCTCCTTCTCCTCACATCGAGACCTCCTCGATCTTCGAACACTTCATCCACACAAAACTCAACAGAAAGCTCGGTAAGATCCGTTAGTATAATAAAGCAAATCACTACTCTAAGTACTGTTGCAAACCAATTCATATTTTGTTTTTGCATTGTAGCTACTGTAATATAACTTTTCCATGGCTTAATCCACTGATAGAAATCGATAGTTTCATCAAAACAAGCAAACTATGCATCAAAAACAGAATCTGTCTTAAACAGGACAGTCTGTAGTAATCTGAACATTCACCATACTTCTGGTACTCCAAAAATTCTGAAAAATTAGGAAAAATAAACAATTTGTATAGAAAGACAGTGCAAAATGTTTCAGAACCGTTTGACGTTCCAGTAAAAAATGTAAAATCGCGCACTACAACCAAAGTTTCTGTCTTGCACCGCACAAACCATCAAGCAATGTAAACATCCTAAAGGCAAATCTTGGCACATTATTTTTATTTTTAAACTTTATAAAAGCACACAACAGAAATAAATGACTCTCTAAAACTTCCGGGTTGTCTCCCTGGCAGCGCTTTCTTTAAAGCCATTAAGCTAGGCATATAGTGCTCAAGTAATGGATCCACCCGGATCCCAAGGTATATCAAAGCCAATTTTAATTAACAATGATTTGTGATTTAGTAGTGAGCACAAAGTAACATATATCATGCAACAACGAAGTCTAACTCTCTTCCTATGCATCGGCATGTCATAAAAGAACAATTCATGCACACATAGTAAAGGCCAATGCATAGTATAAACAGTTTCTTGCAATTTTATCATATTGGAAACATGGAGAGGCGGAGATGTAGTTCCTCTCTCATAATAATTGCAAGTAGGAGCAGCAAGCACATGCATATTATATCTATCAAAATCATCATGTGTAGTAGTAAAACGCAACCCATCAATATAATCCTTAATAAGGGCAAACTTCTCCGATATAGTGTAGTCGGGAGAATTCAAAAAGATAATAGGACTATCATGCGTGGGTGCAATAGCAACAATTTCATGTTTAACATAAGGAACTATAGCAAGTTCATCTCCATAAGCATAATTCATATTGGCATCTTGGCCACAAGCATAGCAAGCATCATCAAAAAGGGATATTTCAAAAGAATCAACGGGATCATAACAATCATCATAGCAATCATCCTTCGGTAAGCACGAAGGGAAATTAAACAATGTATGAGTTGAAGAGTTACTCTCATTAGAAGGTGGGCACGGGTAGCTAATCCGCTCTTCCTCCTTTTGTTCTTCGCTCTCCTCATCATCTTTTTCATCCAATGAGCCCACAGTTTCATCAATTCCTTCTTCCATAGACTCCTGCAAAATATTAGTCTCTTCTTGGACAGCGGAGGAGTCCTCAATATATGGTTTAACATAGGCATTAGAAGCATAATTATCATAACAATATTTAAGTATGGCAAAATTTTCAGATTTGTAAAGAGTAGCATCATACTTTCCAATCAAAGAAGCAATTTCATAAGCACCCTTAAAAGCAACAAATTCTTCAATTTGTTGAACATCATAGTAATTATAAACACCCTTAGCATACGAAGATACGATTCCATTATCACTAAACTCACATTGGTAGGGAAGGTGTTTCTTAGGGTCTTCAGAACAACAAGTAAAATCATATATTTCACATAAATTCCAAGCATAGCATTGCAAACGATGAATTTGATCCAGTAAAAGTTTCCCTTTTTCAGATAAGCGGTGTCGCACATAACAAGCATGCTCATCTAAAGATTTGCCCTCAACTAAGCTAGTTGGGGTTTCAGCACGAGCACATAGGGATCGAAGATGATCCAAGTAAAAAGCTTTCAGGAGTGTGATAGATTTTGAGTGGTTCTTCAACCATTGGTGTAGTAGGTACAACTAATTTTTTTGGTATTTTGCGTTTCCTACCCATAACTAAAGATAGAAAACAAGAGCACAAAATAAAAACTACTTAGTGATAAAGCAAACAAGCACACACGAGAATATTCACCCCACGCTATAACTCCCCGACAACGGCACCAGAAAAAGGTCTTGATAACCCACAAGTATAGGGGATCAATTGTAGCCTCTTTCGATAAGTAAGAGTGTCGAACCCAACGAGGAGCTAAAGGTAGAACAAATATTCCCTCAAGTTCTATCGACCACCGATACAACTCTACGCACGCTTGACGTTCGCTTTACCTAGAACAAGTATAAAACTAGAAGTACTTTGTAGGTGTTGTTGGATAGGTTTGCAAGATAATAAAGAGCACGTAAATAAAAACTAGGGGCTGTTTAGATAAAGAAGCAATAAAGTTAGTATAGCGAGTGTGGAAAAGTGGTGGTAGGAGTTGCGAAATTGTCCCTAAGCAATTGACTACTTTACTAGACCGATAGCAAGTTTTATGTGGGAGAGGCCACTGCTAGCATGTCATCCCTGACTTGGAATTCTATGCACTTATGATTGGAACTATTAGCAAGCATCCGCAACTACTAACGTTCATTAAGGTAAAACCCAACCATAGCATTAAGATATATTGGTCCCCCTTCAATCCCGTATGCATCAATTTCTATGCTAGGTTGAAGCTTCTGTCACTCTTGCCCTCCAATACATAGTCCTATCAACATACAACTAACCCTATGGTGTGATCCACGCGCGCGCTCATATGGTGGGCACCAAAGGCCAGCAACATAACCACAAGCAAATTAAACCAATCATACCAATTCATCAATTACCAATAGGACAACAAAAATCTACTCAGACATCTTAGGATGGCAACACATCATTGGATAATAATATGAAGCATAAAGCAACATGTTCAAGTAGAGGGTACAACGGGTTGCGGGAGAGTGGACCGCTGTAGATAGATGGGGGAAGGTGACAAAGATGTTGGTGAAGATGATAGAGGTATTGGTGTAGATCGCCGTCACACGATGGTGGCGCCGGCGGCGTTCTAGCGCCACAGAGAGAGAGGGGGACAACCCCCCCTTCTTCTTCTTCTTCTTCTTCTTCTTCCTTGACCTTCTCCCTAGATGGGAGAAGGGTTTCCCCTCCGGTCCATGGCCTCCATGGCGGGGGAGGGGGTGAGAGCCCCTCCGAGATTGGATCTGTCTCTCTGTCTCTCTCTATTTCTGCGTTTCTGATTCTGCCCTTTCAACGTTTCTTATATTCTCGGAGATCCGTAACTCCGATTGGGCTAAAATTTGGACACGATTTTTATCCAGATATTGGCTTTCTTGCGGCGAAAGAAGGGCACCAACCGCCTTACGGGTGGCCACGAGGGCCCAGGGCGTGCCTAACCCCCTGGGCCGCGCCCCTCGCCCTCGTGGGCCCCTCGGGCATCGTCTCGCGTTGATTCCACTTTCCAAAATTCACATATATTCCAAAAAAAATCTCCGTCAGCTTTTATCCCGTTTGGACTCCATTTGATATGGATTTTCTGCGAAACAAAAAACATGCAACAAACAGGAACTGGCACTGGGCACTGGATCAATAGGTTAGTCCCAAAAATAGTATAAAATGTTGCCAAAAGTATGTAAAAGTTGTAGAATATTGGCATGGAACAATAAAAAATTATAGATACGACGGAGACGTATCAATTAGCTAATTGTCGTACGAGTGTCGGATAGGATTAAGAAATGTCGGACCGTCGTAACATCGTCGTACACGACAACTATCGCACACGCTATTCTGTGGTGCAACGTTTACGATGCATACTTCATCAGAAACAGTTCATGGTTGCGAATCGTGTACGATAAGGCAACTAACACAAATGTTTAGTTTGCCCGCACCGTTTGTGATATTGTCTGACATCGCACACGCTTTGCAAATGGCAAGTTTGTGCATGCTTGCACACGTTTCCTCTCTGTGAACCGTGTCGGATTATGGTGCATATCGCAAACGTTTGTGTTTTATCAACCGTGTGCGCTGTAACAACCTGGAGAGCGTAATTTCACCGTAATTTAATTGCTGCTTTTCCAAATTGTACCAGATTTGGATTTGGATTTGAATGTATGCTACAACTTTATTCATATCCATCAGGTTCAAACAACCAATGCATTATTCGATTCATAGGTACATATGTTCAAGAAGTACATAAGAACCAAATAAAGAATGATGAACCACAGTTGTATACTTGTACTATTAAAGACGGTAAAGAATGAGGCGAAATATATTCTGGTTGCTGAACAAGGTGAAGCGGAATGCCCATATTGTGCCCTCCTCCATGCAGAAGGCACGCACGACTCTAGTCCAACCCCTTGTGATGGCCGACCGCCCATCCTTCACGGTCTTCATGAAAACATCTAGATAATCATCGTGTTCTGGTGGAAATACTTATACCTTTGCATGCCCACCAATCATGTAGTTTGAGAGGTAATCTTGAGTAAACTGCTTTGGCAACCACTGCAAAGGAAAAAGATTCAGACATTGTCATCTAACACAACTCATTATGGGCAGTAAAAAGAAGGCTGTAGAGTTCTTACTTACCATCCTGCAGTTCGCTGTTGTCTTGGATAAAGTGTAAACAAATAGTTTAATTGCCATCTTTGGACCATTTTACTAATAATATTTATTAGCTTCCTCACTTGATGCTGGTTCATCGATATCTCATTGCCCCATACGCAGAAAGGGTCAAAACGCGGATCTTTACCAATGACATATGTACCTAAAAGCACCAAGTTAATATTAGAAGCTAAACAGCAATGGCACAATGATGTAGTACAACACTCTTTTATAATATGTCTATATACATCCGTATGTGGTAGTCCATTTGAAATCTCTAAAAAGAGAAATATTTAGGAACGGAGGGAGTATCTTATAACATCCAATATACTCACATATTAGATGAATTAACATCTTATATTATGGGCCAGAAGGAGTTTAGTTCATTCTTAAAAATTATCTACTGCTGTATCCATGGGTTACAGTTAGTTTGAGCTAGTTCGGTCTCAAATAGCCCTAAAGTATATCTAAACATGAGGGCTAGTTTGAGCTAGTTGCACTATAACCCACCCAAAAAAACTAGTATCCAACCCAAGAGGTGCTAATTGGAGCTAGTTCCCCTAGTGCATTTGTTGTCAATCTAACCCTGCCATCCAAACAACTCTTTGGATGGAATTAGTTCCCCTAGTGCATTTGTTGTTGTTGTTGTTGTTGTTGTTGTTGTTGTTGCTGCTCTTCTACGTATATCTAGACATCATTAGAACATTAGTGTAACACTCTTCCTTGTTGCTATGTAGCCTAGGATTGCATATTTAGACATTAAGTACAGTGCATGTTGCTATGTAGCCTCAGATATATTACATATGGCCCTAGTTAACCTAAGGAAAAATGGGTTGCAGATATATTCAGTTAAAAGTCCGATTCACCGGTTAGTCCCTTATCAGCCGCCGGCCTATATGGTACCAACTACGGATATCCTGAACAGTGAGCAGATATAAGCCATGGGATGAAACTAACCTCGATGGAAAACAACAATCGTTCCCAAAATTGTCCTGTGTAGGTACGTCAAGAAGCATGTTAAGCACAACAAGCTAAACATCAACCAAAATTACACATGGCAGACAAAATAATCTCCAAAAGATATCTTCAGTGTGCAAGCACGCAAGTAAAGCAAAACAAGTGGGAAGGTGTGCTAACAGCAACAAGCCTAACATTTAACAACAAGCAAACATGGTCATTCAAACTGGTATTGTGCTGGTCTAAGTACACTAGTTATTGTCGTGGAATTAACACGTCAGATGTCCTAGGTGTAAGGACTTAGTCGTGAGGCCAACGCATCTTTGTAGTAGCTTGAGAGGGGTTGATTGGGATGAGAGACGCAGGGCGGATCAACGCACAAGACAAGGGTTTAGACAGCTTCGGGCCCCGGGAAACATCATCCGGTAACAACCCTACGTGCTGTTTGAAGCTAAGTCTCATTATGATCACGGGAGAGTCGCCGGCTCCGGCTCTCGGTATTTAGCCCTAGAGATTATTTCTTGTTGCTCGTCCCTCTTTGGGGTGCCCTGCCCCTCCTTATATAAGTTAGAGGGGCGGGTTACATGTGGAGTCCTAGTAGGACTAGGACTAGTCTATCTTCTCTTATAAGTTAATTACAAGTCCGGGTCTTGCTTCCTCGTAAAGGAAATATTCGTCATCCCTTTCTTCTTAAGCTGGCCCATCATAAACGTGAGCCGGCCTTCTGGGCCTTGAGTCTAGTCTTCTATCTGACCCGCCGTCGGGGTCATCCGTGAGTCGTCTGGCAGTGAGCCGCCAGACCCGTTTGTCGCCAGTCCTCCGGCGGGTCACGGTGAAGCGCCAAGTCCGGCTGGGCCATACTTCCGGCCGGGTCATACCGCGGGGTATATCCCCGACATTAGCCCCCAGTTTAATTTGGATTTATCCATGTTAAACTAATAAACACAAGAACAAATTTGACAGGTTGTGTTCTGGGTTAAATATTCTTTGTAAGCCGGCACTTGATCATCCTTAAGTCCTTGTCATCTTCCTTCTTGATATGTATCCATAATCTCATAGCAAATCTCTTTAGCAGATATGTTCAAATTTTGCCAATGCAAAAAATCCGGATACTTCCTTTGAAAAATCCGGGTCAACAGGCCAGCTTCAGAGTCAATTTGCTGACATTGGTCTCTTGTTGAGAAATATTGTAAGAGATAATCCACTTGAGTCGGCTTTCAATGCTCTGACTTGACAAAAATATTGGTATTCAAATATTCAACTTATATTCAGCCGGCTTAAATATATAAAACTTCCCGGTTTATGAGTACCAAAATTGCCGGGTTATAAATAGATGATGCCAAGTCATAATTGTCGCCAACGCCGGTTTATGATTTTTGCAGACACCAGGTCAATCTGATTTACTCAAAACTGAGAATTTGAAGATATTTCTCCCTTATATCCATATTACCTGTAGCCCCCAAGGGCCGGTTTAATCAGCATGAATAAGCCGGGACTTATCACCATGGCTTTAAATAAAATCCAGTTGTGTAGCCCCCATGAGTCGGCTATAGTCATAGTAGTGTAGCCGGGTCATCCTAGAATTGTCTTGAATTGTTGCCAGGAGCAATTGGTAACCCCCAAGGCCGGCTGATTACGATGTGATGAGTCGGGTCTTCAATGAAGTGAGCAAAAAATGACTTTGCATTAGCCCCCAAGTGCCATGGTGCATGCTGGCAGTGACATGGGACTTGCATATTTGATGTAATCTCAACTTGAATAATGTAGCCCCCAAGTGCCGGGTCGTAAGCCTGCAGCGACTCGGGACTATTCCTTCCATTGTAGAATAAATCATATACATTGATAAAATAATAGCCATTGCGCCACAGCGACTTTGAATACCTCATCTGTTGATAATTAACTCCGGAGTTTAAATACCCGGCGGCTCTTGGCCGATGGCGATTTAATACGCTCCATTGTAAGCGGGAATTTGTACAACCCGGCGGCTTTATAGCCTTTGAGAAAATCAAGAATTGATAACCCTTTTGAGACACCAACTTCCATCTTTGATGATGGGCTTGAATTTAATCATTTATGTAAGTCATAGCTCTGTAAATCCTGCAGAGTTTAAACAACATATGCCCTGGCGACTTAACGTCAAAAACCAGGGCGGGTAACCACCCAAATGTAGTCTTATCTTGCACATAATTAGATCACAAGATCCCTTGGCGGTTTACCGCGGGGCGGGCCATAATATCTCACATATAACCACTGTGATATTGAATTTGTACTGCCGGTTTACATGACCTGTGCAGTAAGGGTGATAACCCAATCCTTAGAAGCCAATGCTTCCACATAGATGATGATTGTCATAAGCTGGCGATTTACCATTGAAAATCAAGCCGGGTTAAATAACAACCACTCATATACACTTTAGATATGAAAAAGAGCTTCAAATAAAATCCAAAAATTGTTTGCAAAAAGAGACTTCAAAATTTTTGAGGCTTCCATTCGAATACGATCAGAAAACCGTCCCAAAGGGGTTAAGCTAAGATTCGAATACGATCATATAGCCCCCAGTGGCTTTGGCGTTGCCGATCAAGAGGGTACCGACAGCTATGTTCTCTTTGGTTCGAATATGACCTATGTTTGAATAGGAAGCCCCCAAATGACCTTGAGAGTTGTTTAACGACGCTGATTCGAATACGATCCACGTCGGTTCCCAAAGGGGGTTGAGCTATGGTTCAAATATGACCAAGAAACTCCCCAATGAGCTCGTCAGTGTGCCGATCAAAAGGGTATCGACAGCTATGTTCTCTTTGGTTCGAATACGACCTATGTTTGAATAGGAAGCCCCCTAGTGATCATGAGAATATTTAACGACTCTGATTCGAATACGATCAGGGTCACACCAAATGGGTTAAGCTAAATTCGAATACGATCAGCTCCCGATGGTCATTAAAGCAGGGTACCTATATTTGAGTTGTGTTTTGTAACAGACTCTTTAGTCCCTTTAATTTTTCCTGAGAACACGAACTTTGCGAGGGATAAATTCTTTTTTGAATCGGAAATTCTTAAACCGGATATTGAGAGTTTCAAAGTTTTGTAATAGACAAATTTACCTTGAACCGGATTTTAAACCGGAATCTTTATTTTGAACCGGCAATTTTCTGACGGCCTTTAAATTTTCATTAATATGGTAGCAGCCTCCGGAACCGGGTTATCATTCCCTCCAACGATCCGGGGTTCCTGAGTCATGTCACTATAGCCCCCGAGTCTCAAGATGACTCGAGGAGTTGGCTTGAGATTCTCCATATTTAACCGTGATATAAACCGGCATGACTTGTATATCATTGGTGTTGATAGCACGATGTGTATCCACAAAAGGTTGAGGTGACTGCGGCGGGTTATAAATGATCCCGTATGAGCCATGTCAGCAACTCGGCCAATGGTTCCTTCCAACTGGCTGTTTGAAGTTTGACCAAACTGTAGTGACGGCGACTTGTGCGCATGTCCATTGAGACATCCGGTGCAGACGGCGGTTGATAGTATATGATAATTGCCTCCATTTTGTTGAAAGAAAAACCGGGCTTCCCAAGTAGTGACTTGCTCATACTCAATAATCAGCTCACGCAGACGGGTGTGGCCCGGTATGTTGATATAGACCAGGCCGCAAGAAACGGATGGTAAAGACGACCGTTACATCAGAGGCGGCACAGACAGATAAGCCGGCCGCGGTGTTGTAAGCCGGCATGATCGGGCGAGTTAGCCACATCGTTTTGATATACTGAACAATTGTCCTGCATCAATAATATTGCGGACCAAGACAAAGGTAAACTGCTCTTTGACAAAAAATAATATGTACCAATAAAATATATTTTAGATGGATATCACCTGATGTGCCAGGCCGGGAATAATCCGCCATGAAATTGATGATCGCTAGGTGGAGTTGAAGTCGCCCACGGGTGAACCGGCCGCGGCGTGGTAAACCGGTGCGGACGAGTGAGTCGGCCGCGACGTTTGTAAGCCGGCGCGGACAGCGAGTCGGCCACGGCTTTGTAAGCTGGCGCGGACACGTGAACCGGACGCGAGGGCGACAGCTGTATATAACAACACTATAGGGCAGAGTGGTTGTTTTCAAAAAATTAATAAGTACTGATAAAGTAAACTGGATGGATATCACCTGATTAGTTCGGATACCGATGAATCATAAGTAACATCCGTATCTCAATAGACTGTGCGCGGTGTAGTAAGCACTGCGCAGCTGCAGACCACCATATGTAACAGTGAGTATTGATATAGTAAGAAAAATTGCCTAGCAAGTTGCCGACTGCCTCTTGCTTCAACTGCCTTTGACCTTGATCTACTGTAAAATTAATAATGGTACTCGCCCACTGATACTCTTGTTCCATTATTGTAAACAGATTGCCTTTTAAACCATCACACATGCATTCATTGCCCAGGATATCTCCTTCACCGTACCCTTCGTCAGCATACTAGTATCCAGACCTGGTACCCCGTGAAACCATCAATGCCGCAGTATAGAAAAGGCAAGGCCGGCTCAAGGCTGCAGGGAAAGAGGACAACAGAGCGACGGGTTGACGACAGCTTGGAGCAGAGGCCGGGGCGACTTAGGACCGGGCCGCGGCGGCTCATGCGCAACGGAGCAGGCGGCAACGTGGCAGAGGCCGGCGACGCTCGGACAGCAGCGGGGGTGGCCCGCGGCGGCTCAGGGCCGGACCCGCGGGGGCGGCAATTTGCTTACATATACATTCAGCAGCACAATACGGGCGAGCGCCAGTGCAAAACATGGCTAGCGTGTACTCCGTACCCGCTGTAGTAAATCACTTTTGTAGTGAACATTTATCCTGATTTATACGGATGACCAATGACTCTTTTAAAAGCCAGGTACAACATTTGAAAACCGGAAACTGACGTGAGCCGCCCCTTGGAAAGCTTTATGTGAAATCAATTGTAAAGGTACTGATTGGCCTAGGACTCTGTGCCATTGAGGGGTTTTCTTCTTTGTTCATTCGTGAGTCGCCATACGCGCGCACGCAGAGTCGAACTAGATGGCTGTGTACGTATACGCGCGTGCGGGGTAGCAGCAGAGGCGAACCGGACGGCTGTGCGCTGGAGAAGACCTGTTGACTTGCCAGTCCGATCCGGTGCGGTAATCCTTTGTCTAATGATGTACGCTCAGGTGAAGCCGCTTTAACAAATATTATTTCTTCTCCGGACAGGCGGCTTCCTCCAAATTTCTAACAATAGCAGCAGGCTTTAGCGGATCAATTTACAAAACTGCCTCGGGACTTGATCCTTGCCTCCTCACGTGTGTGCTGATACAGATTGTCTTGACTGAGCGTCCGGCAGCTATAGAAAACTTCCTGTCGGCCTCAGCGATACGCGGTTGTACCGCCAATATTGAAATCCTATTCGGATTCGACAGATCGCACACAAACATTGAATTTGCCGGTTCTGCCGAAGATCATCTCATGCCGGGTTACCCTGCACGCTTTCCATACTGGTGCTTTCTCATCTAACATATCGCGAGCTTCTCGATCCGTGTGTGAGATCCCTCCAAGAACTCAATACCACCGTGCGCAGGCCCCACGGTGGGCGCCAACTGTCGTGGAATTAACACGTCAGATGTCCTAGGTGTAAGGACTTAGTCGTGAGGCCAACGCATCTTTGTAGTAGCTTGAGAGGGGTTGATTGGGATGAGAGACGCAGGGCGGATCAACGCACAAGACAAGGGTTTAGACAGCTTCGGGCCCCGGGAAACATCATCCGGTAACAACCCTACGTGCTGTTTGAAGCTAAGTCTCATTATGATCACGGGAGAGTCGCCGGCTCCGGCTCTCGGTATTTAGCCCTAGAGATTATTTCTTGTTGCTCGTCCCTCTTTGGGGTGCCCTGCCCCTCCTTATATAAGTTAGAGGGGCGGGTTACATGTGGAGTCCTAGTAGGACTAGGACTAGTCTATCTTCTCTTATAAGTTAATTACAAGTCCGGGTCTTGCTTCCTCGTAAAGGAAATATTCGTCATCCCTTTCTTCTTAAGCCGGCCCATCATAAACGTGAGCCGGCCTTCTGGGCCTTGAGTCTAGTCTTCTATCTGACCCGCCGTCGGGGTCATCCGTGAGTCGTCAGGCTCGTGAGTCGTCTGGCAGTGAGCCGCCAGACCCGTGAGTCGCTAGTCCTCCGGCGGGTCACGGTGAAGCGCCAAGTCCGGCCGGGCCATACTTCCGGCCGGGTCATACCGCGGGGTATATCCCCGACAGTTATGGTTAAATAAAAATAGAAAGGCGTGTTAACTACAAGATGTAGCAACCAATTGTAGTCATTCATAGTGGTATTGTTGAAACTGGTACTGATGAAATTGAACTGCACAGTTCATACTTGCACATATAGAACATCACGTTGTGAATAACTGGAATAAACAAGGCATACTACGAACAACCAAAGATAGCATTTGAAACTGAAGATATGCTAACTACAAACAACCGAACAATAAAAAAACTTTAAAAGAGGCATATGCTAGCTGTAACAGGCTTAACAACAAGCAAATATATGCATTCCTATCGGTATGTTTAAAACTGGATTGATGAAATGTACTGCACAGTAAATAATTGCACATATAGAGCATCACATTGTGAATAACTAAAATAAACAAATCATGGGTTTCCTCACTTGTCACAGATGGGCTCGTTCCGTGGGAAGAGCACGGACCCTGGATGCGCTCCATGTTGTCGCAGATGGGCTCCTTCCCCTTGGAAGAGCACGGCTGTAGGGTGCCCTCCCTGATGTCACAGACGGGTGCTTTCCCCTTGGAAGAGCAGATGGGCTCTTTCCCCTTGGAAGAGCAGATGGGAGCAGATGGGCTCTTTCCCCTTGGAAGAGCCGGAGGGGTGCCCTCCTCGTGGTCGCCGTTGATGAGGTCTGACTTGGAAGCTGTGGATCCCAAGCCAGCGTCGCGGAACGTGTCCTTCAGAAATGACCAATGGGGCTCGATGGCGATGTAGAATGGCAAATTGTTGACAGCGAGCCAGAGGAGATCAGCGCCGGGGCCATGGATGAGATCTACGGTGGTTGAACCCGACGGGTTGGGGGTGGGCCACTTAACCTGTGACACAGCCCGCCTCAGGGCGTCGTTGTCGATGACCTCGATGTCGTAGTCGGCGGACGAGACATGCCCGCATACTCTAGCCCGCTACTTGAGTGCCTGCCACCAGTAATGGTCATCAGCTTCCTCGGCGACGTCGGGCGAAGAGACCGCTATACACCTCTTTTGGGCCAGTCGCTCCTCGAGCTCCACGGGAAGCGTAGCCGGGCTTAGGCTGCGACGCTCTGGAGTGGGGGATGGGGATCTGCGGGAAAGGGGGCGTTTGGCAGGCGTCATCTAAGAAACTCAGGGCGGCCTGGGTATGGAGATCTGTGGGTAAGCTGCACGGGCAAACCGGCAGATGTTGACAATGGAGGCCTTGCGGCGGCGGCGGCGGGGACTTTGCTAGGGTTTCGAGCGAGGGAGGGTGTGTGTAACGCCCACGATGCGGCTATATCTCCCACGTGTCGAGGCACGACTTAGAGGCATAACCGCATAGTGGTTTTGTCGCAAGAAGGGTCATCTTCACACAATCCCATGTAATGAACAAGAATGGGATAAAGAGTTGGCTTACAATCGCCACTTCACACAATACATAAATATATCTCATACATCATCCAAAATACAAACATATAGACCAACTACGGTCAAAATCCAGATGAAAATAAGACAACCCCAAATGCTAGATCCCCGATCGTCCCAACTGGGCTCCACTACTGATCATCAGGAAAAGACACATAGTAACGACCACGTTCCTCGTCGAACTCCCACTTGAGATCGACGCCATCATCTGCACTGGCATCGTCGGCACCTGCAACTGTTTTGGTAGAATCTGTGAGTCACGGGGACTCACCAATCTCACACCCGCGAGATCAAGACTATTTAAGCTTGTAGGAAAGGATGGTGCAAGAGGTGGAGCTGCAGCGGCAAAAGCATATATGGTGGCTAACTTGCGCAAATGAGAGCGAGAAGAGAAGCAACGGAACGGACGTCATCTAGCAATGACCAAGAAGTGATCCTGAACACCTACTTACGTCATACATAACACAGACCGTGTTCACTTCCCGGACTCCGCCGAGAAGAGACCATCACGGCTACACACGCAGTTGATGTATTTTAATTGGGTCAAGTGACAAGTTATCTACAACCGGACATTAACAAATTCCCATCTGCCTCATAACCGCGGGCACGGCTTTCGAAAGATAATACCCTGCAGGGGTGTCCCAACTTAGCCCATCATAAGCTCTCACGGTCAACGAAGGATAAACCTTCTCCCGGAAAGGCCCGATCAGTCTCGGATTCCCGGTTTACAAGACATTTCGACAATGGTAAAACAAGACCAGCAAAGCCGCCCGAATGTGCCGACAAATCCCGATAGGAGCTGCACATATCTCGTTCTCAGGGCACACCGGATGAACACTACGTACAGCTAAAACCAATCCTCGAGTTTCCCCAAGGTGGCGCTGCAAGTGGCTCTAGTTTGGACCAGCACTCAGAGGAACACTGGCCCGGGGGTTTAAATAAAGATGACCCTCGGGCTCGCGAAAACCCGGGGGAAAAAGGCTTAGGCGGCAAATGGTAAAACCAAGGTTGGGCTTGCTGGAGGAGTTTTATTCAAGGCAAACTGTCAAGGGGGTCCCATAAATCACCCGACCGCGTAAGGAACGCAAACTCAAGGAACATAATCCCGGTATAACAGTAACTAGGGCGGCAAGAGTGGAACAAAACACCAGGCATAAGGCCGAGCCTTCCACCCTTTACCAAAATATATAGATGCATTAATTAAATAAGAGATATTGTGATATCCCAACATATCCATGTTCCGACATGGAACAAACTTCAACTTCACCTGCAACTAGCAACGCTATAAGAGGGGCTGAGCAAAAGCGGTAACTTAGCCAAACAACGGTTTGCTAGGAAAGGATGGTTAGAGGCTGACATGGCAAAATGGGAGACATGATATAGCAAGTGATAGGTAGCGGAGCATGGCAATAGAGCGAACAACTAGCAAGCAAAGATAGAAGTGATTTCGAGGGGTGGTCATCTTGCCTGCAAGGTTCTCAGAGTTGTCGAAAGCTTGATCCTCGTAAGCGTACTCGACAGGTTCCTCGTTCACGAACTCGTCTCCCGGCTCTACCCAAGACAAGAACACAAACAAACGGAACCACAATCAACAACGAGAAATGCACAAGCAACATGATGCAAAACATGTATGATATGCGAGATATGATATGCGATGCATATGCGTGCTCCGGAAGGAAAATGATGAACATGGCAGTAACTTGGCAAACCAAGCATGCCACTGGAAAGATGAGATGATTTCGGTCGAAATCGATATAAAGATCACCGGAATCGGATGCACGGTTTGCAAATGGCAAGCAAAACAAGAATGACACTAATCTGCGATAAACAGCAAGATAGCACTTAAAATGCAACAAACAACAATGCTACAGCACCCCAACATAGCAAAAAAGCACATGAAAGTAATCTACAGGAGATGCTTGACAAAAGATGAACACTGAGCTACGGCTAGATCACAACATATCAAGCTCAAACAAGCATGGCAAAAATGCAAAAGATAACAGGATCACAGACTTGGTGAAAAACTGGACATGGCAGAAAACAGCATCAGGTAGCAATGTTCAGAGCACAAAATCAACATGCTACAGGAAATTAACATAGCAAAACAAGGCATGGACAGTGTTTACTTAAATGCACATGACAAAAGTCCCTTACTGACCATAAGCCAAAAAGGACAAGAAGATATGATGGCAAGCATGTAAACATAGCAAGTTTCGTTATCAGGTTCCAGACTTAGCAGAAAACAGAGCATGGCAGAAATAATAATATGTAGGCCTCTTTGTGAGCTTGATGCACTCACTACAGAGCAATGCATGAAAAACCAAGCATACCTACATCAAGATAGCATGTTTATGAAGCTATCCATGGCAATAACAAATACATAGCATATATGGATCAACTACAATAAGCTTGGCAAAATTGCATATCATGTTAAGAATCTGCCAGAAATATTTTATAGCAAAAGTAGAGCAAGATTGAGTCATGCTATGGCACTCCATAATTGCAAACAATTGCAGGAGTGGATCAATTACAACTATAGCTACAAAACATCCTTACTGAACATCTCCAAAATATGCATGGATCTCTCTGTAACATTATGTTTACATGGCAACAAAATAACGGCAGACAATGAGAGATCACTAAGTCCCTGAAATCAGAAACATTACGGAGTCTACTTTGCATGCTTGTGCTAGTCACCACAGAGATCACAAAAATACATGGACTACACCACTGGAAAGATGGCATGGCATACTTCAAAACACATGTAGAGCTCATGCTCATGAGATGCACAAATTAAATGATACAAAAATGACAAATCTCCAAGTTCTGATAAGAACCAGAGAACAACAACAACTAGCCATCTTCCAACAGAGATTTGGGAATCAAGATGACCTCTAATGAACATGGTTCAATTGAACAAAATGAAGAGCATCACGAGGCGAACAATTTGACATATTACACGCGCGAATCGGAGGTACATGCATGGAGTTATGGCATCACGAACAGAGGCATATTGCTGTAAAAATCCAACACTTGGAGAAATTAGGGGGGTCGAGGGAAAGTCAACGCATGAAATCTGCTCGCCAGATCGGATCGGGGCCGAGCCGAGGAGGCTCGCCGGGGCGGCGGCGCGGCTCGCCGGCGGGAGGAGAGGACGGAGGCCGTGGCCGGAGGGGAAGAAGAGGCCGGAGGGCGGCGGGGACGGACGGCGTCGACGGCGGCGGTCGGCGGCAGGGCCGCGCCGGAGGCGGCGAGGGCGGCGGAGGCGCGCGGGCCCGTGGGCCGGCGGCGGGCCTGGCGGGCCGCAGCGGCGCGGCGCGGGGACGCTGCCACGTGGCAGCTCGGGAGTGGTTGCGGTGGGCGGCACGGTTGTCCGGCGGGCGCTGGAAGCGTCCGCCCGCGGAGAGGGGATTTAGGGTTTCCGGAGACTGCGAATGTATTTCGGGATGCCCACATATTTATAGGTAGAGGGAGCTAGGAGGCTCCAAATGAGGTGCGGTTTTCGCCCACACGATCGTGATCGAACGACCTAGAGCATGGAAGAGAGTTTGGTGGGTTTTGGGCTAGTTTTTGAGGGGGTTTTTGCTGGACACTCAAATGGACATTGCAGATGCCTGGTTAACCGTTGGAGTACCAAACGACCTCCAAATGGAACGAAACTTGACCGGTGGTCTCCGGGTGGTATAATAAGGCCACTTGACAAGCCTCGATCCATTCCGAGAATGTTTGACACCCGCACCCGAAAGAAAACAAGAGGGATGCGCCGGAGGAGATAGGAGCGCCGGATTGGAAAACGGACAACGGGGAAAATGCTCGGATGCATGAGACGAACACGTATGCAAATGCAATGCACATGATGACATGATATGAAAATGCATGACATGACAAAATGCAAAACGAAAGACAAAACCCGACCACGGAGGAAATAACATAGCACATAGCCGAAAATGGCAAGAGTCGGAGTTACAAATATGGCAAGTTACATGCGGGGTGTTATAACACTCCACCACTACGAGAGGATCTCGTGCCGAGATCTAGGACTGAAAGAACTCCGGATATTCGGAACGGAGATGGTCCTCGCGTTCCCAGGTGGCTTCCCGGTCGGAATGGTGCGACCACTTCAGTTTCGGAAATTTGATTGACTTGTTGCGAGTCTTGCGCTCAGTTTCTTCAAGAATAGCAACGGGGTGCTCATGATAAGACAAATCTTCTTGGAGGTCAATCTCTTCGAAGTTGATAGTGCGCTCAGGCGTCTTGAAGCACTTGCGGAGCTGTGACACGTGGAACACATCGTGCACGTTCGCGAAGTTGGAAGGAAGCTCAAGTTGATAGGCGAGGTCGCCTCTTTTGCCAATGATCTTGAAAGGACCCACGTATCTAGGGGCAAGCTTCCCTTTGATACCGAAGCGACGAGTGCCTTTCATTGGAGAGACGCGGAGGTAGACATGGTCTCCGATCTCGAAAGCCAAATCACGATGCTTACTATCATAGTAGCTCTTCTGGCGCGATTGCGCGGCTTTGAGATTATCACGGATGACTTTACACATTTCTTCAGCTTCAGTGATTAAGTCATTGCCAAGAAGTTGGCGTTCACCAGTCTCTGACCAATTGAGAGGAGTACGGCACTTTCTGCCATAGAGAATCTCGAATGGGGCCTTGCCCGAACTCGCTTGGAAGCTGTTGTTGTAGGAGAATTCAGCATATGGAAGACAATCTTCCCATTTCATGCCAAAGGAAATGACACAAGCCCTGAGCATATCTTCAAGAATTTGATTGACTCGCTCGACTTGGCCACTAGTTTGAGGATGGAAAGCTGTGCTGAAGCGAATGTTTGTGCCCATGGCCTTCTGGAAGGAGTCCCAGAACTTAGAGGTGAAGATGCTTCCACGATCTGAAGAAATCAATTGTGGAATGCCGTGCAAGGAGACAATTCTGGAGGTGTAAAGCTCTGCCAGCTGAGCTGCTGTGATGGATTCTTTGATTGGAAGGAAATGAGCCACTTTAGAAAGCTTGTCGATGACAACAAAGATAGCATCATTTCCGCGCTTGGACTTGGGAAAACCAGTCACGAAGTCCATTTCGATATGATCAAACTTCCATTCTGGGATAGCAAGAGGTTGGAGGAGACCAGCTGGTCGTTGGTGTTCTGCTTTCACTCTTCGACAGACATCACATTCATTCACGAATTGAGCAATTTCTCGCTTCATTCGAGTCCACCAATACGACTGCTTGAGGTCATGATACATCTTCGTACTTCCAGGATGAATGGAAAGGAGAGAATTGTGCGCCTCGTTCATAATGACTTTCCTTAGATCACCTTTAGGAACCACAATCCGGTCCTCGAAGAACAAAGTGTCTCTGTTATCAATGCGATAGCACTTGTATTTGGAAAGACCCTTGTCGATACCACGTTTCACCTTCTTCACCATGGCATCAAGGAGTTGTGCCTCACGAATTTGATCTTCCAAAGTAGGAGAGACTACGAGGTTGGCAAGAAAGCCTTGAGGAACAACTTGGAGATTCAGCTTGCGGAAAGCTTCACAAAGATCCGGTTGGAAAGACTTGAGGATTAAGCTGTTGCAATAAGCCTTCCTGCTTAAAGCATCTGCAATGACATTTGCCTTGCCCGGAGTATATTCAATACTCGGATTGTACTCTTGAATCATTTCGACCCATCGAGTCTGTCTGAGGTTGAGGTTGGGCTGAGTGAAGATATACTTGAGACTCTTGTGATCGGTGAAAATGTCCACTTGTCTTCCCAACAAGAGATGTCTCCACGCTATCAATGCATGGACAACTTCCGCCAACTCAAGATCGTGAGTGGGGTAGTTCTTCTCGCTGGGCTTCAACTGACGAGAGGTATAAGCCACAACTTTCTTCTCTTGCATTAATACAGCACCGAGACCTTGGAGAGAAGCATCACAGAAAACTTCATACGGCTTGGATTCATCAGGAGGAGTCAAGACAGGAGCGGTGACGAGTTTCTCTTTGAGAGTGTTGAAAGCAACGTCACACTCAGGAGACCAGACATACTTCACATGCTTCTGGAGGATGTTGGAAAGAGGCTTTGCAATCTTGGAGAAATTCTCAACGAATCTTCGGCAATAGCTTGCAAGACCGAGAAAACTGCGGAGCTGCTTGACATTCTGAGGAGGTTCCCAATTCACAATTGCGGACACCTTCTCGGGGTTAACAACGATGCCCTTGGCAGAGATGATGTGACCAAGGAAAAGAACTTCATCGAGCCAAAACTCACATTTGGAGAACTTCACATAGAATTGATACTCTCTGAGCTTGTCGAGCACCAATCGCAAATGTTTGGCATGATCCTGCTTATTCTTGGAGAAGACCAAGATATCATCGAGATACACCAGAACGAATTCATTGGTATAGGGGTTGAAGATGAAATTCATCATCCGAGAGAAAACTGGAGGAGCATTGACAAGGCCGAAAGACACGACAGTATATTCATAAGAACCAAAGCTTGTTCTGAATGCTGTCTTGGGAATATCTTCTTCACGAATGCGAATCTGATGATAACCCATATGAAGGTCAAGCTTCGAGAATACTTTAGCACCTTTGAGTTGCTCAAATAGCTCATTGATGTTGGGAAGTGGATACTTGTTC
Organism: Triticum aestivum; assembly: GCF_018294505.1. NCBI lineage: Eukaryota > Viridiplantae > Streptophyta > Magnoliopsida > Poales > Poaceae > Triticum > Triticum aestivum. Next base: position 534,514,839 of record NC_057814.1, read on the forward strand.
TTGATTGTCTTCTTGTTCAATGGACGGTAGTCGACACAAAGTCGGTCTGTGCCATCCTTCTTCTTGACAAAAAGAACACCACAACCCCATGGAGAAGAACTCGGTCTGATCAAACCCAGACGCTCTTGTTCATCGAGCTGTTTCTTCAATTCCTTCAGCTCGTTGGGTCCAAGTTTGTATGGACGCTTGCAAACGGGTTCAGTGCCAGGCTCTAGTTCGATAACGAACTCAACTGGCCGATGAGGAGGCATACCCGGAAGCTCTTCTGGAAAGACATCTTGATACTCGCAAACGACTGGAATTTGAGAGATGGCATTCAATTTGCCCTTCTCATTGAGAGAGAAAAACCGAATGGTTTCATCACGAGCGGCAAAAAAATCACATCCTCAGACGAGTGTGTCAATTGAATTTCCCTGGCAGCACAATCAAGTTGAGCCTTGTGCTTAGAAAGCCAGTCCATCCCGAGAATAAGATCAATATCCGAGTCACCAAGAACAACTGGTTTAGACAGAAATTTATAGTCGCCCATCTTGATGGAAACATCCGGGACACAATTATTAGATGTCATTTGCTTGCCCGGAGACACAACCTTCAACGGGATAGGGATCTTTTCCGTCACAAATTCATGCTTGGCGACAAAAGGTCTTGAAATGAAAGAAAGTGATGCACCAGTATCAAAAAGAACTTTTGCAGGAATATCATTAACAGGAAGATTACCCATTATCACATCAGTAGATTCCTCCACTTGAGCTGCATTCATCATGTTCACCTTTGCAGACTTTGGATTATGCTTAACCACTGCATTGCTAGAAGATCTGACAGGAGGAGGAGGCAGGCGCCTTTGGTTGAAGCACTTGTTAGCATAGTGACCTTTCTGCTGACATTTGTTGCAAGTCACCTCTGAGAGTGGATGGTGATAAGGAGCATTGGACTTTGGAGCTTGATTCTGAGACTTGTTCTGATAGCCAGAGTTGGAAGAGTTGGAAGAACCATGGCCACCTTTGTTCTTCTGCTGGTAAGGCTGACGAAACGGAGGAGGAGGCAACCAGAACTTCTGTTGCTTAGCTGTCACAAGTGAGGAAGAAGAAGACTGAACTGCGTCTCTGACTCTTTTCTTAGAAGCCTCACACTTGAGCTGAGCAGCCTCTTGCTTCAGTGCCATATTATAGAATTGATCAAACTGAGTAGGCTCAACAAGAACGAGAGCTAGCTGCAGATCCTCTTTAAGGCCACCTCTGAAGTGATAGATCATACTCTTTTCATCAGGAATGTCTTGTTTAGCGAAGCGAGCAAGTTTCTGAAACTGGATGTTGAATTGATACACTGACATGTTGCCTTGCTTGAGATTGCGGAACTCCTCACGCTTGCTCTCAACAACACTTTGTGGAATGTGGTGCGCTTTGAAGTCCCGACAGAAGTCAGTCCAAGTGATCACACGACCTCCTCTGGAATCTTTGTATTGCTGAAACCAATCAGCAGCTTGGTCCTTGAGCTGGAAAGAAGCGAACTTGACATAGTCCTCAGGCCTGACATTGCTACATCCAAAAGGCTTGTTGATGTCCACGAGCCAATCATCGGCATCCGTGGCCTCGGCACAGTAGCTGAAAGACATGGGCTGATTTGCGAGAAACTGGTTGAGAGTGGCGAAGTGAAACTGATTGTTGCCTTGACCTTGATTGCCTTGCCCTTGAGTACGTTCTTGCAAGAGTTGCAGAATCATCTGAGCATTGGCGTTGGTGGCTGCCATGATAGCTTGCCATGCCTCCGGAGGCGGAGGGTTCGCTTGACTCCCTTCATTGTGATCCGGATTCTGACGCGTTGGCGGAGCCATCCTGAAGAGGGTGACATCCGTTAGCATCTTGATAGACAAATAGATAAGTAGAATCAACGGATAGAAATTGCAACATATAGTCTTCACAATAAACATTCGAACGAAGATGAACGAATGAATTCCGTAGTAAATCATCACACTTCCATAAGTTGAGAAGCCACTTGAAAAAGATATGGAATCAACATATGAATTCGAAGCAACTCGAATACCACAATACACAATAAAACAAAGTATTGGCTCGCAAAATAAGCCAGAACAAACATATGATAGAGGTTTCGTCCGAAGTTTTCGTGGTGGGGCCCACACGGGCTCAATCGTACAGCACCTTCATGTACAAGGCTGTGCACATGACATACGAAGTGTCCCCGAGTTGGCATAGCCATGGACTCTTTAAGACACTACGAGACCACTGTAAAATCAACCGTGTACAGGCGGACCACTAGACGTCGAACCCCAATCTCATATCATGCATCTGTCGGAAAGATATCCTAAGGCTACTTGAATTCCCACTTATAAACTCCCGAAACTTTCTCGTTATGCAATCTGGTGTTGGGGATACAGGGGACACAAAATATATCACCCAAACTAGCAATCCCTAGATCCAGCTGTATCCATCCGTCAACACATAACCAAGAAACCTTCAGAAATCGTTTACCTCAACCTTCGAAAAACATCCGTTATACAAGTTATGGCAATACTCCCGAACTCCCGCCCCAGTACTGGGTGGCGTCGAGGTGATGTCACCAACAACTGCATAAAAGAGATTTCGATGTCGGCGAAACTCAGGTATTCCAGAACAGCAACGATAAAATTGTGACGACAACACCTCGGAGCTCAACTCCCTAGGACACTGCCACAACCCCTAAATGTCAGGAGGCACCAAGAACAATGTTCTCGTCACAAAACCATCGGAACGATTCCAAGATACCCGCGTGATCCTAAATTTTTTTTAGTGAAATTTGAGGAGAGAATAGTCAAAACTTCTACGTCAGCAGACCTCACCAGAGCGACGAAGGGACTGAGGAGTAAAAAGAATCCTACTCTCCGATATATAATCCTAAGACTCAAAACATTTTTGTTCTAGACTCAACAACGCCAGCGATTCAATCAAGCAGGGGGTTCCTAAGTCGGGGATGGCTCTGATTACCAACTTGTAACACCCACGATGCGGCTATATCTCCCACGTGTCGAGGCACGACTTAGAGGCATAACCGCATAGTGGTTTTGTCGCAAGAAGGGTCATCTTCACACAATCCCATGTAATGAACAAGAATGGGATAAAGAGTTGGCTTACAATCGCCACTTCACACAATACATAAATATATCTCATACATCATCCAAAATACAAACATATAGACCGACTATGGTCAAAATCCAGATGAAAATAAGACAACCCCAAATGCTAGATCCCCGATCGTCCCAACTAGCTGTTGGGAATCGTGGCATACTTCAAAACACATGTAGAGCTGATGCTCATTAGATGCACAGATTAAATGATACAAAAATGACAAATCTCCAAGTTCTGATAAGAACCAGAGAACAACAGCAACTAGCCCTCCTCCAACAGAGATTTGGGAATCAAGGTGACCTCTAATGAACATGGTTCAATTGAATAAAATGAAGATCATCAGGAGACGAACAATTTGACATATTACACGCGCGAATCGGAGCTACATGCACGGAGTTATGGCATCACGAACAGAGGCAGATTGCTGTAAAAATCCAACACTTGGAGAAATTAGGGGGGTCGAGGGAAAGTCAACGCACGAACTCTGCTCGCCAGATCGGATCGGGGCCGAGCCGAGGAGGCTCGCCGGGGCGGCGGCGCGGCTCGCCGGCGGGAGGAGAGGAGAGGACGGAGGCCGTGGCCGGAGGGAAGAAGAGGCCGGAGGGCGGCAGGGACGGACGGCGTCGACGGCGGGGAGCCGCGGCGCGGCGGCAGGGCCGCGCCGGAGGCGGCGGAGGCGCGCAGGCCCGCGGGCCGGCGGCGGGCCTGGCGGGCCGCGGCGGCGCGGCGCGGGGACGCTGCCACGTGGCGGCTCGGGAGTGGTTGCGGTGGGCGGCGCGGTTGTCCGGCGGGCGCTGGAAGCGTCCGGCCGCGGAGAGGGGATTTATGGTTTCCGGAGACTGCGAATGTATTTCGGGATGCCCACATATTTATAGGTAGAGGGAGCTAGGAGGCTCCAAATGAGGTGCGGTTTTCGCCCACACGATCGTGATCGAACGACCTAGAGCATGGAAGAGAGTTTGGTGGGTTTTGGGCTAGTTTTTGAGGGGTTTTTTGCTGGACACTCAAATGGACATTGCGGATGCCCGGTTAACCGTTGGAGTACCAAACGACCTCCAAATGGAACGAAACTTGACCGGTGGTCTCCGGGTGGTATAATAAGGCCACTTGACAAGCCTCGGTCCATTCCGAGAATGTTTGACACCCGCACACGAAAAAAAACAAGAGGGATGCGCCAGAGGAGATAGGAGCGCCGGATTGGAAAACGGACAACGGGGAAAATGCTCGGATGCATGAGACGAACACGTATGCAAATGCAATGCACATGATGACATGATATGAAAATGCATGAAATGACAAAATGCAAAATGAAAGACAAAACCCGACCACGGAGGAAATAACATAGCACATAGCCGAAAATGGCAAGAGTCGGAGTTACAAATATGGCAAGTTACATGCGGGGTGTTACAGTGTGTGTGTGTGTGTGCGCGCACGCCCGAGGAGGTTTTGGTGTGTGTGTGTGTGTGTGTGGAGGGGGGGGGGGTGTTTGAGGAAATGACACGGGTACTGAAAATTTTACTACGCGGGAGTCAAACGCGGGAGTGAAATGCCGGGCTATTGAAAATTTTGATGATAGTGCATCGCACACGGTGCGGAGATAACAACTGTGTGTTATGAAAAAGAAAAACCCTCGAGGCGGGCAGATATTTTCGGTGCAGGCGGGATTGGGAACAAGAAATATCGCACACGGTCCGGAGATAACAACCGTGTGTTATGAAACAGAAAAACCCTCGAAGCGGGCAGATATTTTTGAGAGGGGGAGCCTCGTGGAGCCCAATGTACTGTGCGGATGTGTGCGTGACAGGTGCACCGGCGTGGCACACGGTTAGTTTGAGTGAACCGTGTCTGTTGCGTCATCCGACTTGTCTAATGTTCATAAATTTGGCGAAAAATGACGCGGGAGAGGGTCAGAACACGAACACACTTGCATGTGGACCAAATTTATGTATCAAAAGTGTGGTTTGATTTTCAAATACCAAATGCAACTTTGATGTGGCACCTCTCTCGCAAAGCGCACAATATTGCATGCTCCCACCCTCTTGTGTCGGCACGAAGGGAATCCTAAGCTATGAATGCATGCCCCCTCCCCCTCAACCGAGGTTCACCTAGCAAAGTGCGAAGTAGCTAGCAGCCCCCCTCCTCCCTCGTGTCGGCACGAAGGGAATCCTAAGCTATATATGAATGCATGCCCCCTCCCCCTCAACCGAGGTTCACCTAGCAAAGTGCGAAGTAGCTAGCAGCCCCCCTCCTCCCTCGTGTTGGCACGAAGGGAATCCTAAGCTATATATGAATGCATGCCCCCCCAACCGAGGTTCACCGTAGCGAAGTGTGAAGTAGCTAGCAGCCCCCCTCCCTCGTGTCAGCACGAAGGGAATCCTAAGCTATGAATGCATGCCCCCAACCGAGGTTCACCTAGCAAAGTGTGAAGTAGAGCTAGCAGCCCCCCTCCCTCGTGTCGGCACGAAGGGATTCCTAAGCTATGAATGCATGCCCCCCCAACCGAGGTTCACCTAGCAAAGTGCGAAGTAGCTAGTAGCCCCCCTGCCTCGTGTCGGCACGAAGGTAATCCTAGATAAGCTATGAATGCATGCCCTCCCCCAACCGAGGTTCACCCTAGCAAAGTGCGAAGTAGCTAGCAGCCACCCCTCCCTCTTGTCGGCACGAAGGGAATCGTAAGCTATGAATGCACATGCCCCCCCCCCAACCGAGGTTCACCTAGCAAAGTGCAAAGTAGCTAGCAGCCCCCCTCATGTCGGCATGAAGGGAATCCTAAGCTATAATCATGCCCCCCCAACCGAGGTTCACCTAGCAAAGTGTGAAGTACCTAGCAGCCCCCACCCCCCTCGTGTCGCCATGAAGGGAATCCCAATTAAGCTATGATATGTCCATTTTGCATCATGCTTTTATATCGATATTTATGGCATTATGGGCTGTTATTACACATTTTGTCACAATACTTATGCCTATTCTCTCTTATTTTACAAGGTTTACATAAGGAGGGAGAATGCCGGCAGCTGGAATTCTGGGCTGGAAAAGGAGCAAATATTAGGGACCTATTCTGCACAACTCCAAAAGTCCTGGAACACCACGGAAGTTGTTTTTGGAAATAATAAAAAATATTGACCGGAAGAAATACCAGAGGGGACCCACACCCTAGGCACGATGGTGGGGGGCGCGCCCCCTGCCTCGTGGGCCCCCCGTGGCCCTCTGGTGCCCATCTTCTGCTATATGAAGTCTTTCATCCGAAGAAAAATCATAAGCAAGCTTTCGGGACGAGACTCCGCCGCCACGAGGCGGAACCTTGGCGGAACCAATCTAGGGCTCCGGCAGAGCTATTCTGCCGGGGACACTTCCCTCCGAGAGGGGGAAATCATCGCCAACGCTCCTCTCATTGGGAGGGGCCCAATCTCCATCAACATCTTCACCAGCACCATCTCCTCTCAAATCCTAGTTCATCTCTTGTATCCAATTCTTGTCTCTAAGTCTGGGATTGGTACCTGTAGGTTGCTAGTAGTGTTGATTACTCCTTGTAGTTGATGCTAGTTGGTTTATTTGGTGGAAGATCATATGTTCAGATCCTATATGCATATTAATACTCCTCTGATTATGAACATGAATATGCTTTGTGAGTAGTTACGTTTGTTCCTGAGGACATGGGAGAAGTCTTGCTATTAGTAGTCATGTGAATTTGGTATTCGTTCGATATTTTGATGAGATGTATGTTGTCTCTCCTCTAGTGGTGTTATGTGAACGTCGACTACATGACACTTCACCATCGTTTGGGCCTAGAGGAAGGCATTGGAAGTAATAAGTAGATGATGGGTTGCTAGAGTGACAGAAGCTTAAACCCTAGTTTATGCGTTGCTTCGTAAGGGGCTGATTTGGATCCATATGTTTCATGCTATGGTTAGGTTTACCTTAATACTTCTTTTGTAGTTGCGGATGCTTGCAATAGGAGTTAATCATAAGTGGGATGCTTGTCCAAGTAAGGACAGCACCCAAGCACCGGTCCACCCACATATCAAATTATCAAAGTACCGAACGCGAATCATATGAACGTGATGAAAACTAGCTTGACGATAATTCCCATGTGTCCTCGGGAGCGCTTTTCTTTATATAAGAATTTGTCCAGGATTGTCCTTTGCTACAAAAAGGATTGGGCCACCTTGCTGCACTTTATTTACTTTTGTTACTTGTTGCTCGTTACAAATTACCTTATCACAAAACTATCTGTTACCTATAATTTCAGTGCTTGCAGAGAATACCTTGCTGAAAACCGCTTATCATTTCCTTCTGCTCCTCGTTGGGTTCGACACTCTTACTTATCGAAAGGACTATGATAGATACCCTATACTTGTGGGTCATCAAGACTCTTTTCTGGCGCCGTTGCCGGGGAGTGAAGCGCCTTTGGTAGGTGGAATTTGGTAAGGAAAAATTTATATAGTGTGCTGAAATTTACTCTCACTTGTTACTATGGAAAGTAATCCTCTGAGGGGCTTGTTCGAGGTATCTTCACCCCGACCAGTAGAGCAAAGAGTTGCTCCTCAACCTACTGAACCCACTAAAAATGAAAATGTCTACTTTGAAATTCCTTCGGGTATGATAGAAAAACTGCTAGCTAATCCTTTTGCAGGAGACGGAACATTACATCCTGATGAGCACCTAATATATGTGGATGAAGTTTGTGGATTATTTAAGCTTGCAGCTATGCCCGATGATGTTATCAAGAAGAAGGTCTTCCCTTTATCTTTGAAGGGAGATGCATTGACGTGGTACAGGCTATGTGATGATATGGGTTCATGGAACTACAAGCGATTGAAATTGGAATTTCATCAGAAGTTTTATGCTATGCATCTTGTTCATCGTGATTGCAATTACATATATAATTTTTGGCCTCGCGAAGGAGAAAGCATCGCTCAAGCATGGGGGAGGCTTAAGTCAATCTTATATTCATGCCCCAATCCTGAGCTCTCAAGAGAAATGATTATTCAAAATTTTTATGCTCGGCTTTCTAACAACAATCGCACCATGCTCGATACTTCTTGTACTGGGTCTTTTATGATGAAGACTATTGAATTCAAATGGAATTTATTGAAAAGAATTAAACGCAACTCTGAATATTGGGACCTCGACGAAGGTAAAGAGTCAGGTATAACACCTAAGTTTGATTGTGTTAAATATTTTATGGATACCGATGTTTTCCGTAAATTTAGCACTAAATATGGACTTGACTCTGAGATAGTAGCTTCTTTTTGTGAATCTTTTGCTGCTCACGTTGATCTCCCTAAGGAGAAGTGGTTTAAATATCATCCTCCCATAGAATTAAAAGTAGTTGCACCTATTAAAGTTGAAGAAAAGACTATCACTTATAATGATCCTATTGTTCCTATTGATTATGTTGAGAAACCACCTTTCCCTGTTAGAATAAAGGATCATGCTAAAGCTTCAGCTGTGGTTCGTAAGAGCAATATTAGAACTTATACACCTCCTGAGCAAGTTAAAGTTGAACCTAATATTGCTATTGTCAAAGATTTCTTGGCTGATAATATTGATGGGCATGTTATTTATTTCTGTGATGAGACTGCTAGAATTGCTAAACCTTGTGCTAAAGATAAACATAGACCTGTGGTAGGCATGCCTGTTATTTCTGTTAAGATAGGAGATCATTGTTATCATGGCTTGTGTGATATGGGTGCTAGTGCTAGTGCAATACCTATTGATTTATACAAAGAAATTATGCATGATATTGCACCCGCTGAGTTAGAGGAAATTGATGTTACCATTAAGCTTGCCAATAGAGATACTATATCACCAATTGGAATTGTTAGAGATGTTGAAGTCTTGTCTGGGAAAACTAAATATCCTGCTGATTTTCTTGTTCTTGGTTCTCCACAAGATAGCTTTTGTACCGTTATATTTGGTAGACCCTTCTTAAACACTGTTAATGCTAAGATAAACTGCGAAAAGGATGTTGTTACCATTGGTCTAGGTGATATGTCTCATGAGTTTAACTTTCCTAAATTTTGTAGACAACACCGTGAAGAGGAATTACCTAGTAAGGATGAAATTATTGGTCTTGCTTCTAGTACCGTGCCTCCTAGTGATCCTTTAGAACAATATTTGCTAGACCATGAAAATGATATGTTTATGAATGAAAGAAGGGAAATAGATGAAGTGTTCTTTAAACACGGTCCTATTCTGAAACACAATTTGCCTATTGAAATCCTAGGGGATCCTCCTCCACCCAAGGGTGATCCCGTGTTTGAGCTTAAACCATTGCTTGATACTCTTAAATATGCTTATCTTGATGAAAATAAGATATATCCTGTTATTATTAGTGCTAACCTTTCAGAGAAGGAGGAAGAAAAATTATTGAAAACTCTGAAGAAGCACCGTGCTGCTATTGGATATACTCTTGATGATCTTAAGGGCATTAGTCCCACTCTATGCCAACACAAAATAAATTTGGAGAAAGATGCCAAACCAGTTATTGATCACCAATGACGGTTAAATCCTAAGATGAAAGAAGTGGTAAGAAAGGAGATATTAAAGCTCCTTGAGGCAGGTATAATTTATCCCGTTGCTGATAGTCAGTGGGTAAGTCCTGTCCATTGTGTCCCTAAGAAGGGAGGTATTACTGTCGTTCCTAATGATAAAGATGAATTGATTCCTCAAAGAATTATTACAGGTTATAGGATGGTAATTGATTTCCGCAAATTAAATAAAGCTACTAAAAAAGATCATTACCCCTTGCCATTCATTGATCAAATGCTAGAAAGATTATCCAAACACACACATGTTTGCTTTTTAGATGGTTATTCTGGTTTCTCTCAAATACCCGTGTCAGCTGATGATCAAGCAAAGACCACTTTTACTTGCCCTTTCGGTACTTTTGCTTATAGACGTATGCCTTTTAGTTTATGCAATGCACCTACTACCTTTCAAAGATGCATGATGGCTATATTCTCTGACTTTTGTGAAAAGATTTGTGAGGTTTTCATGGACGATTTCTCCGTTTATGGATCCTCTTTTGATGATTGCTTGAGCAACCTTGATCGAGTTTTGCAGAGATGTGAAGACACTAACCTTGTCTTGAATTGGGAGAAGTGCCACTTTATGGTTAATGAAGGTACTGTCTTGGGGCATAAAATTTCTGAAAGAGGTATTGAAGTTGATAAAGCTAAGGTTGATGCTATTGAAAAGATGCCATGTCCCAAGGACATCAAAGGTATAAGAAGTTTCCTTGGTCATGCTGGTTTTTATAGGAGGTTCATTAAGGAGTTCTCAAAAATTTCTCGGCCTCTGACTAATCTATTACAAAAAGATATACCATTTGTCTTTGATGATGATTGTGTAGGAGCATTTGAAATACTTAAGAAAACATTGATTTCTGCACCTATTGTTCAGCCACCTGATTGGAATTTACCCTTTGAAATTATGTGTGATGCTAGTGATTATGCTGTTCTAAGGCAAAGAGTCGATAAGAAGTTAAATGTTATTCAATATGCTAGTAAGACTCTAGACAGTGCTCAGAGAAATTATGCTACTACTGAAAAAGAATTTTTAGCAGTTCTATTTTCTTGTGATAAGTTCAGACCTTATATTGTTGATTCTAAAGTAACTATTCACACTGATGCTGCTATTAAATATCTTATGGAAAATAAAGATGCTAAACCTAGACTTATTAGATGGGTTCTCTTGTTACAAGAATTTGATTTGCATATTATTGATAGAAAGGGAGCTGAGAACCCCGTTGCAGACAACTTGTCTAGGTTAGAAAATGTTCTTGATGACCCACTACCTATTGATGATAGCTTTCCTGATGAACAATTAAATGTCGTAAATGCTTCTCGTATTGCTCCATGGTATGCTGATTATGCTAATTACATTGTTGCTAAATTTATACACCTAGTTTCACATACCAGCAAAAGAAAAAGTTTTTCTATGATTTGAGACATTACTTTTGGGATGACCCACATCTTTATAAAGGAGTAGATGGTGTTATTAGGCGTTGTGTACCTGAGCATGAACAGGAACAGATCCTACGCAAGTGTCACTCCGAGGCCTATGGACGACACCACGCTGGAGATAGAACTGCGCATAAGGTATTGCAATCCGGTTTTTATTGGCCTACTCTCTTCAAGGATGCCCGTAAGTTTGTCTTATCCTGTGATGAATGTCAAGGATTGGTAATATTAGTAGACGTCAGGAAATGCCTATGAATTATTCACTTGTTATTGAACCATTTGATGTTTGGGGTTTTGATTATATGGGACCGTTTCCTGCCTCTAATGGATATACACATATTTTAGTTGCTGTTGATTACGTTACTAAGTGGGTAGATGCTATTCCAACTAGTAGTGCTGATCATAACACCTCTATTAAGATGCTTAAAGAGGATATTTTTCCGAGGTTTGGAGTCCCTAGATACTTAATGACTGATGGTGGTTCCCATTTTATTCACGGTGCCTTCCGTAAAATGCTTGCCAAGTATGATGTTAATCATAGAATTGCATCTCCTTATCACCCACAGTCTAGTGGTCAAGTAGAATTGAGTAATAGAGAACTCAAATTAATTTTGGAAAAGACTATTAATAGATCTAGAAAGAACTGGTCCAAGAAACTTGATGATGCATTATGGGCCTATAGAACTGCATATAAAAATCCTATGGGTATGTCTCCGTATAAAATGGTTTATGGAAAAGCATGTCACTTACCTCTCGAACTAGAACATAAGGCATATTGGGCCATTAAAGAGCTCAACTATGATTTCAAACTTGCCGGTGAGAAGAGGTTATTTGACATTAGCTCACTTGATGAATGGAGAACCCAAGCCTATGAGAATGCCAAACTGTTTAAAGAAAAAGTTAAAAGATGGCATGACAAAAGGATACAAAAGCGTGAGTTTAATGTAGGTGATTATGTATTATTATACAACTCTCGTTTAAGATTTTTTGCAGGAAAACTTCTCTCTAAATGGGAAGTTCCTTACGTTATCGAGGAGGTCTATCGTTTCGATGCCATAAAAATCAACAACTTCGAAGGCACAAATCCGAAGGTGGTGAACGGTCAAAGAATCAAACATTATATCTTAGGTAATCCTATAAACGCTGAAACCAATATCATTGAAACCATAACCCCGGAGGAATACATAAGGGACACTTTCCAGAATGTTTCAGACTCCGAAAAGGAATAGGTATGTGGTACGGTAAGTAAACCGACTACAAAACAGTTCTAATGGCAATTTTTCTCTGTTTTGGAATATTTAGAAAAATAGAAAAATAAGAAGCAGTCCGGGAAGGACACGAGGCCTCCACGAGGGTGGAGGGCGCGCCCTACCCCCTGCCTCGTGTGCTCTCCGGACTCTGTTTTCTTGCACGTTACGTATTTTGGTCTGTAAATATTCATTATATAAACTCCCGAAGGTTTTGACTCCTGTATCATGCAATTGTCCTATGTTGTTGTTTCGAGCTATTTTTCTGACAGATCTAGATCATCATGACGTCTCCAAGTGCCCCCAAGGACAAGTTCTCTGAGAAGGTCATCAACCCCTACCTCGCGGAGGTGCTGCAACACCCTCAAGCCATTGAGATGCATGAGGGGGTGCTGCACATCCGCGATGTTGAGGGACCAAGGAGGACCGGAAGCGTGGAGACAAGGCTCGAGGCAATGGAGCAACAAGTTTTCAAGTGCCAAGAGATGGTGGAGCGTGGACTTGAATCCAATCACATAATGATCACGGAGTTCACCAACAACCACAAGCTGGATGCCAAGGACATTGGGGAGGCCATCTTCAAGATCCACGAGAAAATCGAGCACCTCCAAGCCCAAATCTATGACCTGCAAAACCAAAAGTGTGAGTATGAACATAGATTCAAGAGGATGAGTTTGGCTGCAGATTTAAGGATCCCGGAGACTCGATCATCCTTCTATGATGGTGAGCCTATGCCTTGGAAGATGAACAACAAGCCTACATCATCAACAACCCCTTCACCAGCAAAGAAGATATAATCATATGGGTATGGGCACTCCCCTTGGCAACTGCCAAGCTTGGGGGAGGTGCCCCGGTATCATATCACCATCACACTCCTATCTTTACCGTTTTTCTTAGTTCGATCCTTTTAGTAATATCTTGATCTAGTAGAATAAAATTTTAGTATGATTTAGTTTTGAGTTCTGCTTTATGATCCCTTTATGTAATCAAGTCCGTGAGCTATATAATAAAGATTAGTGTTGAGTCAAGGGCTTGATTATTTTGCTATGATCTTGAGGGAATAAAAGAAAAGAGAAAGAATAAAAAGAAATAAAGAGATCATATTGATCTTATGGAGAGTAATGACTTCACATAAGAAGAGTATGGTGATTAAAAATTGTTGAGAGTTGACAAACATAGCTTTGGTCATCGTTGCAATTAATAGGAAGTAATAAAGAAAGATAGGTTTCACATATAAATACACTATCTTGGACATCTTTTGTGATTGTGAGCACTTATTAGAATATGACATGCTAAAGAGTTGATGTTGGACAAGGAAGACAACGTAATGGGTTATGTTTTCTTAAATCTGAGATAAAGTATATTGTCATGGATCATCCAACATGTTGAGCTTGCCTTTCCCCCTCATGCTAGCCGAATTCTTTGTACCAAGTAGAGATACTACTTGTGCTTCCAAATACCCTTAAACCCAGTTTTGCCATGAGAGTCCACCATATCTACCTATGGATTGAGTAAGATCCTTCAAGTAAGTTGTCATCAGTGCAAGCAAAAAAATTGCTCTCTAAATATGTATGACTTATTAGTGTGGGAGAAAATAAGCTTTATACGATCTTGTGATGTGGAAGAAATAAAAGCGACGGACTGCATAATAAAGGTCCATATCACAAGTGGCAATATAAAGTGACATTCTTTCACATTAAGATTTTGTGCATCCAATCCTAAAAGCGCATGGCAACCTCTGCTTTCCTCTGCGAAGGGCCTATCTTTTAGTTTTACCTCTTACCCTTATGCAAGAGTCTTGGTGATCTTCACCTTTCCTTTTTACATTTTATCCTTTGGCAAGCACAGTGTGATGTAAGTTAGCATGAACTATTATTGTTGACATTACCCTTGAGGTAAAAGGTTGGGAGGCGAAACAATAAGCCCCTATCTTTCTCTGTGTCCGATTAAAACTCCGTAACCACAAGTATTGCGTGAGTGTTAGCAATTGTGAAAGACTATATGATAGTTGAGTATGTGGACTTGCTGAAAAGCTCTGACATAGACTCTTTCTGATGTTATGATAAATTGCAATTGCTTCAATGACTGAGATTATAGTTTGTTAGTTCTCAATAAAGTTTCTGATTCATACTTGACATTGTGAATAGATTATTACTTGAGCATAAGAAATCATATGATAATATCTATATATGTTGCTGTTATAAGAATGAGCATGATGCCCTCATGTCCGTATTTTATTTTATCGACACCTCTACCTCTAAACATGTGGTCATATTTATCGTTATCGGCTTCCGCTTGAGGACAAGCGAGGTCTAAGCTTGGGGCAGTTGATACGTCCATTTTGCATCATGCTTTTATATCGATATTTATGGCATCATGGGCTGTTATTACACATTTTGTCACAATACTTATGCCTATTCTCTCTTATTTTACAAGGTTTACATAAGGAGGGAGAATGCCAGCAGCTGGAATTCTGGGCTGGAAAAGGAGCAAATATTAGAGACCTATTCTGCACAACTCCAAAAGTCCTGAAACTCCACGGAAGTTGTTTTTGGAAATAATAAAAAATATTGAGTGGAAGAAATACAAAAGGGGACCCATACCCTGGGCACGATGGTGGGGGGCGTGCCCCCTGCCTCATGGGCCCCCTGGTGGCCCTCCGGTGCCCATCTTCTGCTATATGAAGTCTTTCGTCCGAAGAAAAATCATAAGAAAGCTTTTGGGACGAGACTCCGCCGCCACGAGGCGGAACCTTGGCGGAACCAATCTAGGGCTCCGGCGGAGCTATTCTGCCGGGGACACTTCCCTCCGAGAGGGGGAAATCATCGCCAACGCTCCTCTCATTGGGAGGGCCCCAATCTCCATCAACATCTTCACCAGTACCATCTCCTCTCAAACCCTAGTTCATCGCTTGTATCCAATTCTTGTCTCTAAGTCTTGGATTGGTACCTGTAGGTTGCTAGTAGTGTTGATTACTCCTTGTAGTTGATGCTAGTTGGTTTATTTGGTGGAAGATCATATGTTCAGATCCTATATGCATATTAATACTCCTCTGATTATGAACATGAATATGCTTTGTGAGTAGTTACGTTTGTTCCTGAGGACATGGGAGAAGTCTTGCTATTAGTAGTCATGTGAATTTGGTATTTGTTCGATATTTTGATGAGATGTATGTTGTCTCTCCTCTAGTGGTTTTATGTGAACGTCGACTACATGACACTTCACCATTGTTTGGGCCTAGAGGAAGGCATTGGGAAGTAATAAGTAGATGATGGGTTGCTAGAGTGACAGAAGCTTAAACCATGGTTTATGCGTTGCTTCGTAAGGGGCTGATTTGGATCCATATGTTTCATGCTATGGTTAGGTTTACCTTAATACTTCTTTTGTAGTTGCGGATGCTTGCAATAGGAGTTAATCATAAGTGGGATGCTTGTCCAAGTAAGGACAGCACCCAAGCACCGGTCCACCCACATATCAAATTATCAAAGTACCGAACGCGAATCATATGAACGTGATGAAAACTAGCTTGACGATAATTCCCATGTGTCCTCGGGAGCGCTTTTCTTTATATAAGAGTTTGTCCAGGCTTGTCCTTTGCTACAAAAAGGATTGGGCCACCTTGCTGCACTTTATTTACTTTTGTTACTTGTTGCTCGTTACAAATTACCTTATCACAAAACTATCTATTACCTATAATTTCAGTGCTTGCAGAGAATACCTTGCTGAAAACCGCTTATCATTTCCTTCTGCTCCTCGTTGGGTTCGACACTCTTACTTATCAAAAGGACTATGATAGATCCCCTATACTTGTGGGTCATCAAGCTATGAATGCATGCCCCCCAACCGAGGTTCACCTAGCAAAGTGTGATGTAGCAACCCCCCCACACACTTTCAGTCGGCGGGCCAGAGAGGCATATATCTCACCAAGATGGATCGTAAAACAGACCAAGAATAATACACCTTGGTCGTACAACCTCTCTCTTGTTGTTGGTCAAAGTGATGTCCGTCCATGCGACCCCGGAGATGGGCTAGCTCGCCAATAATTACGCAAGTAGCAAGTCCCTGAAGACAACCACTGTATGCGTGTGGCCCAAACATATGTATGGAGAGGTGTGTTTTTGAGTAACAATGAACAACTTTGATGTGGCACCGTGATTCCGAACTAGAAATCCCCACACTGAGTGAGGGTTAGGTTGACGATGCATATGTATGTTACACCACACTTCAGGCCAACGACGGGGATTCATATATGCATGCATGCGTGCATAGTATATGCGCTCAAACTTAATTAGGTCTGAATCTCACCATGACCTATACTACGATAACACTAACCAAATGAAGAATCCGCCATGGTAACCTATCTTGTTGTTGGTCAAGGTGATCATGGATGTCCACGCGGGCCCACGAATATATAGGCTTATCGCCGATAACCACGTGAGGGAGTGTATCGTTCGAAGGCAACCACTACATGCATATGTATGGAGGTTATGCGTGCATGCATGTTTGAATACACAACATTGATCTGGCGCGTGTGTCAAAAATCGTACACTAGCTCCCCACACAGAGCGAGATCGGTTCATGATGGTGTCGTTGTACTAGCCACTTCGACTCGATGGGAGGGATTCATGCGTACACATGCATATATGTGTGCTCAAAGTGTATCATGCATGTCAGCCCAGAGCAAAAATAATAATCCCCTCCTAAGTCAAATTAACCTCTCTTGTTGTCAGGCAAAAAGAAGTGATGGACCAAGCGGGCCCACAGATGGAAAGCATCGATATCACTGATAACCGCTTAAGTGGGTGCGAGAGGACAACCACCACCGCTTTGCATGTAGGGCAAACATATATATGTTGAATACCCAAAATGCACAACTTTGATGTGCCACATGCCTCAAAAACCATAAACCATGCACCCACAAAGAGCGAGGTTCATATGAAGCATACTACATATGATGGTCCCCTTCCCCCCTCTTCACCGCATACTATATGCTCCTGCCATAATATATGTACAACCCAAAAGAATCCTCATCGATGGTGAAATTAATTAACCTCTCCCGATGTAGGTCAAAGTGATGCATGCATGCATCGACGATGGCCTCGTGGGCCCACAGATGGAAGCGTCATACGTGAGTGTCCTAGCTAGGATATATATGCATGTGGCCCAAAAAGGTGTTGTGTGATGTTTGAATAACCAATTTCACAATTTTGATGTGGCACATGCCTCGGTAACCAAAAAGTTCTGACACTGAGTGAGTTGTACTTGTTCACGGACGCATACGTATAGTATACATGCTAGTCCCCTCCCACATCTTTGACGCGTACTATATACCACCATAACACAAACAAAAAAGATTATACCTTGCCGGTCAAATTAACCTCACTGCCGGCTGTTCGTCAAAGTGATGGACGACGACCTCGCGGGCCCACAGAAAGCGTCACACGCGAGTATTGAGTGTCGTGTAGGACAACCATCGACTGCATGTGGCCAAAACATTTATGTATGAAAGGGTTGTGTAATGTTTTAAATAATGATTTCACGACTCTGATGTGGCACCAGCCTGCCTAACAAAACGGCCAACCCACACGGTGGCTCACAACTCGTAGTGTACTGCGAGCCACCCGCCACCCTCAGACGCACAGACCCACACACACACCGCGAATACACCGCAACTACGATGCATGTTAAATTAATTATCCCGCAGTGAACATACGTGTTACCAAAGGAGGGACATTTTAATCTAAAAAAATTCACAGAGATCATTAAGACATTTTAGTACATTGATTGACTTTCTATGGGTATAATGTGCAAAAATCAAATTTCAGCTACATGCACACGTGACAGTGCACCTAAATGGATTGCAAAAACACATGTGTCTCACTGGGTGCATGTTTACTCCCCGTGCAACAAATTTCGAACATTGACAATCTTGATTTTTAAATTCTAGTATATCCAAAACTTATTTGAAGTTCATGAAACTTATCGTGTTGTCATATGGACACCAATACAAAGTGGCATTGTACTTTTTTTGTCAAATTTGAGACCAGTTTTGATGTAATCTTTATCTAGTTACATACGGGAGATTATTAATAATTGGGAACCAATATCCCAAACGGATTATTTATTCGAACCGTGAGCATTAGACCAACTGTCGGGGAAACGACACCTATGGGATCACTGGAATCCCTTCTACGGTTGGCGGGCGCGGGGTTGGGAGAAGAGCAGGTTTAGGAGCTAGCACAAAGATCGTTTACCCAGGTTTGGGCCGCGATGATGCATAATACCCTAGTCCTGCTTTGGTGTGTATTTCAGAGTGTTCTTGAGCTCTCGAACTAGCTACGGTGGCTGCGTAGTTCCAAAGAGTCGAATCCTTCTCCAGTATGCCTCAGGCCTCCTTTTATAGTCGAAAGGTGGTCGCCACAGCGGCACACAGGAGGTGGAAAGGTGTACAGTGCGCGAGCTTAACGCCCGGCTCTACGGGACAAAGCGCATTAAACGCGCTACTTAGGTGTCCATTAGCTTTATCGGGGACGGGAACGAGGCCCGTCCCGTCTGTCGCCGCTCCGCCTTGCTTCGACACGCGCCCAGGCCAGCGATGTGTGCAGCGCCATGTAGGCAGGCAGGCTGCTGAGGTGGCGCGGTGGCAGGGCCTTCACTAAGATCTGCATGCCACCACGCAGGTGCTTGCTAAGTTAGTCTGGAAGCCGCATGTTGCCACGCAGGTGCCTGCCCAGCTGTTTGGATTGGCAGCTGCATGCGAACGGCGGCGGAGTCTTGGTTGACGCGGGCCTGGCTGTGGCCCCGCTGATGCCCTTGGCAAGGGTATTGCCGGGGGGGCCCGGCAAGGGTCTTGCCGTGGCGTTGCAGTCGTCCCCGGCAAGGCGCTTGTCGGGGGTCTTGTGGATTTCCTCGGCTAGGATCCCGCCGAGGGTCGCCGTCTTCTGGTCCTCATCTGATCCCGTGTATTTATGATCTTGACAAAGATCTGCATGCCACCACAGAGGTGCCTCCCGAGCCTTGGTTCCAACGTAGTCGTTGGCGGCGTTCGGAACTCTTGGGCTCGAGGGTGGCTCGCTCTGCTGGTACTGGGCAAGTTGTCCCGGCAAGGCTCTTGCCGGGGCCGCGGAGGCCGCCCCGGCAAGGGCCTTGCCGGGGGAGTCCACCTCGCCCTCTTGCTCTTTGGTGTTTCTGGTCTTGGCGTTGCCCTGACCGTCTTGTGCTCCAGCTTCTCTCCGGCTTCCCTCCTCTGCCCTGCTAAGTGTGGCCGCTGGCGCGGCTTCGACTGCCCGTGCACAAGTAAAGGGGTTAAAAGGAGAGCCCCTACTTTTGTACATCGACAGGAGCCCCTGGGCCTGGGCCATACATAAGCGCGACGCGTTGTTGGGCTAGGCCCAGAACTGTGCGCGGGCAGGTGGGGCGGATTTTACCGCAGTAACTTTTTCAGCCGCTGCGCTTCCCCACGACCTACGTTGAATACACAACATGGAGGGTCGTGCGTGACGCGGGGGTCATGCATGGGGTGATTCCCGCACGCATGCATCACATCATGGTAAAGAGGCGGCTCGCGCATTCCCCAAAAAAAGAGGGAGGCGCAGAGGCGCGGCTCATTTACTCGGGCGGACTCGATTCATGGCCTTCAAGGCGTCCGTGCTCCATGATCACGGGGTGGGGAACGATCGCCTCACCCATCCTCTCAATTCTGCTTGCTTGCCACGTGTCCCCCATGCATGTGGCAGGCGGTGGAGGCGGGAAATCGGGCCATCGCTGATTGGGGCAGCGGGTCGGTCTTGAATCCCTGCGCCCCCGATGGCCGGATTGGCCGAGCGGGGCGGCCGATTCTCGACCCCGCCCGTTTATAAGAAGGGGGAGGGAGACGGCATCCCACATCCTTTCACCATCCATCCCCATTCACTTCGGCTTCTTTCTTCCGTCTGCCATGGCGAGAGGAGGCGCCGGCCCTTCAACGGTGGCGGCGAGGGTCGCTGCCCCACAGCGCGTCCCTCCTTCCCAAGAACTCGTGGCGGCGGAGCCGGCCACGAGAAGAAGGGGGAGGGGGCGAGGCCGAGGTCGCCATGGCGCTCGGGGAAGAGGGGGACGGGGCGGCGCTCCGGCCTCGCCCCCGCCAGCGATGCCTCCCCCGATGGAGGGCCACGTCGGGGACCAGCCCCGCGAGTTCTTCATCAGGCTGTGCCGGCCACCGCATTGCCGCCTCTGTCTCCCTACCCCATTTGCTCGGGAGATGGAGCTCGATCCACCCCAGACCCTTAGGTTGCACATGAGGGGCTACGGGAACGGCGGCACGCGGGTCGATGTCGACTTCCCCACTCCTCACGTCATGTACCTCCGTCACGGATGGAAAACGTTCGCTCGCGTCCACAGCCTGACGGTGGGGCTCGTTCTCTACTTCAAGTTGATGGAGAACGGCATGCTCTCCATCAAGGTCTTTGGAGATCTTGGAACTCGCCTGAAGTGCTACGTGGAGAGCTCCTCCGACGATGAAGATTCCTCCTCGAGCGGGAGTGACAAGAGGACAGCGACAGCGAGGACGAGGGCGTCGAGCGGCGGGACGCTGACCCTGACTCCGACTAACTGCGTTGCCCCTCCCTCGGCCACGCGCCCTGCCGATGGCCTTCCTCGTCAAGCTCTCCATTGGCGCATTCCCCATCGCCTCTTTGGGCGGCTGGTGTCGGTGTCAAAACCGGCGGATCTCGGGTGGGGGGTCCAAACTGTGCGACTAAGGTCGATGGTAACATGAGACAGGGAACACGGTGTTTACCCAGGTTCGGGCCCTCTCTATGGAGGTAATACCCTACTTCCTGCTTGATTGATCTTGATGAATATGAGTATTACAAGAGTTGATCTACCACGAGATCGTTATGGCTAAACCCTAGAAGTCTAGCCTGTATGACTATGGTAATGAATATCCCCCTTTCCGGACTAGGTCCTCCGATTTATATAGACACCCAGAAGATCTAGGGTTACACGAGGTCGGTTACAAAGGAAAAGAATCTTCATATTCGGTCGCCAAGCTTGCCTTCCACGCCAAGGAGAGTCCCATCCAGACACGGGTGCAGTCTTTGATCTTCATGTCTTCACAGCCCATCAGTCCGGCCCATGGCTAACAGGCCGGATGCTCGAGGACCCCTTAGTCCAGGACTCCCTCAGTAGCCCCTGAACCTGGCTTCAATGACGAGGAGTCCGGCGTGCAGATTTGTCTTCGGCATTGCAAGGCGGGTTCCCTTCTTTCCAAACTCCAAGATAGTCTCCGGACGTGAGGATTGTATCCGGACCTGTGACACTCACCACACGCAACTGCAGAGAGAACATAATATTCCACGGGTCCAATCCATTGACAACTTTTTACAACGTGGCATCACGCCTGCCCGGTCATAATTTCGGACCGTTGTTTCGCCTGCGGCCCCGCATTCCGAAACGTGGTTGTTATTGACACGTATTATCCAAGCAGAGATCGTGTTCCCTTATTAAGGGATTCTTTTATCGACACAGACGTGGGTAACCCAATCGTCCTTAGGGTACAACTCCTTGGGAATAGGCAAGGTTTAAGGCCCGGGAGGAGGCGCTCGATATTCACGGCCTTTATAAAGGGGTACAGACCCGTCTTTCTTCTCCACGCTTACTTCTTCCTCAACCTTTACTACCTCGAGTTCCAACACCCAGGTTTCAATCTCCGCGAGCTTCAGTCATGTCCGGACCCAGCCGTCAAGGCCGGTGGGTGGCTTCTTCCGTCACATAGGAGGATATCGCGAAGCTTCGGGTGGCAAGATATCTGACCGCAGAAATCCTCCATCGACTTCCTGCAGAAGGGCAGGTTATCCCTACCCCTAGATCCGGCGAGAGGGTCGTGTTCGTTTCCCACTTCCTCCGAGGGTTAGGGTTCGCCCTCAATCCCTTCGTCCGGGGCTCATGTTCTGTTACGGGCTTGATTTTCACGATCTCGCTCCGAACTCTATTCTCCTTATCTCGGCGTTTATCGTCACATGCGAAGCCTTCCTCCGAACTCCTCCACACTTCGGCTTGTGGCTCAAGACCTTCAATGTGAAACAGCAAGTGATAGAGGGGGAGCAGGCGGAGTGAGTTGGTGCCTCAGTGAGCAAGCTTACCAGCGTGATTTGGCTAAAAGGATCCTTCAAGGAATCTGCCGACTTATGGCAGCAGGAGTGGTTCTATATCACCGAGCCCCGTGGTTCCAAGTGGGCAGCTGCGCCTGTGTTTCGATCCAGCCCCCCAATTCAGCTTGCATCGTGGATTAATAAGGGGTTAGACTGGGGATCAGTTGACGAGGTGCGGACTCTGCAAAGTCGCATCCGAGGCCTCATTGAAAAGGATATCAATATCGCCAACGTTATTTAGGTAATGTTAGTCCGCCGGACCCTGCCGTGCCAGCGACGGCCTCTCCGCCTGTGGGAGTTTAACCCAGAAGGGCCACAGACTCTTCAGAACTTCTTCGGCTCTACACACGAAGGAATGTGGGAATTATTCTTCGGGAGACGAAAACAATGGCCGGACACCACCGAAGATACTGGCCTAGACTGTAACCATCCGGACACCTCGGTAAGTACTCATCCACCGAACACCTCATAATCAGATATCCTGTGATAAGATCTGAGCAAACCATCCCTGTCCAGTGCTGGATAAAGAAAGCGGAACGGATTAGGTGTCCAGCCCCTCTTCCCGA
This sequence comes from Triticum aestivum, assembly GCF_018294505.1. NCBI lineage: Eukaryota > Viridiplantae > Streptophyta > Magnoliopsida > Poales > Poaceae > Triticum > Triticum aestivum. Next base: position 534,537,868 of record NC_057814.1, read on the forward strand.
AGACTCAGCAGACTCCGTGTTAACACGGATGCTGGCACCGGCATCGTACCAGATACCGGCAGGGGAGGGCAAGGTGGAGAGTGAGAAGACCCGGGATGACCTTTGCTCCGGAGGTAAATCAGATACTGAGTCTGGAGAAATCGATATTTCCTTGCCCGAAGACGAAGGTGAAAGAGAAGCCAGTATCCCTTCCCCCATCAGGAGGAAAAGGACCGCCTCCCAAGGTTGGGAGGGGCGGTCTCCTAAGAGAGGCAAGACACCACCGCCGAGCGGCTCGTGATTGGAAGGCGATGCCAGTGAACAACTCCGTCATGAGGACAAGCCCTCAACCAATCCGTAAGTGAATCCGGGGTACTTTGATAACGTCCCGCTTCTTTCCTGTTACCGTAACGTGCCTGTGTATTTTTACAGTTCGGCACAGAGTTCTTCTGGGAACTCCTCTTCTTCGGGAGATCTCCTCCCAGAGATGATGGAAAGCGAGACACCTCCCCCGACCTCCTTGCCCAATAAGGCGGATGACTCCGAAGTGTTATCTCGGAGGGTTATTCTTGATCAACAAGTGATGCAGGGGATGAAGGAGGAAGTACCCGAAGGTGGACCTCCAATCGTTCGGGATACGGGGGCCAATAATGAAGGCCTCGGACTGTCCAGTTTTCAACCAGCGATGATTTTGTAGACGGGTGAACGGGTTCCTTCAAAGGATGGTCGTGCTCCCAGAGCGGCTTCCAGAGACCCGGCGACACTGGATATATTGCGGGATATGCTGCGAAAAGCATCTGTCCCAGAGGAACAGCGTACCTTGATGGGTACGGTGGTTGAGAAGATTCTGTCCGCAAAGAGCAGATTGAATGAAGCCTTCATGAGCCTGTTAAGAGGCTTCGAGGTTTGTAATATAATGTTTTCAACTATATTTTATTTGCAAAGACACACCTGCGTATAGGTAGTAGCCCCTGAGACTCGGGTTGGCTCCACATGGGAGGCGAACGGAGGATCAAGAAGAAATACTCAAGGACTAATCTGATTAACTGAAACACAGGCTGCTTCCCCCTGGCTACTTCCCAGACTATGAATATTGCCGAGCTGCAGCGGAAGCTTGATGTGGCAGGGGATGACATTGGGTTAATCAATATGCGCCTGGACGAGTCGCAAGGTATGTATTCGGGGCAGTCTGTTCACATACATTTTTGTGATCTGAGCATGACACTGAAGGTTATATACTGGAATATGCATGACTGCAGATGGTGCTGCCGCCGTTGAATTTCTTCGCGCGGAGCAGGCCCGGGCCAAGGAGCAGGCCCGGTTTAGTATGCGATTGCCGAGAAGGCATCGGCTGAGTTAAAAGCTGGACAAGCTGCTCGGCGCCAAGACAAGGAGAAGATATCCACGATGGCGCTCTAATTAAAAAAAGCTGCTAGCCGCTGTGAACTTCTTGAGAAGGAAAATGAAGCCAAAATGGCTGAACTTGACAAGGCCTTACGAGAGGCGCGAGAAGCGCGGTCTGAATCCAGAGCAGCCCATGAGGAGTTCCGGCAAGCTGGGGAGATTGCAGCCGGTAAGCCCTTTTTGCTACAGGCAAAGTTCGGTGATCCGAACTATGCTCAGCTTAACCAAGTGTGGAGTTCTCCGGACGAGTTTTTAGACTTGCCGAAGAGTTCTTCCGATGTGGTGCAGTTTTATCAAGCGCGAGAGGGGTATGCAATGAACAGATGTCTCAATGGGCCGAGCTTCATAGGATATCCGGCGCTGCCATGAGGAACGTCATAATTAGGCTGTGGCCGACTGAGCCTGTTCCGAATAGCTACTTCGGCTTGGTTCAGCGGCTCGTTGATGCGGTGCCACGTATACGCTGTGAAGCGGTCGACGTGCATTGAGGGTGCACGGATGGCCTCTGCCCGTGTCAAGACATTCTGGGGGAAGATGAAGGCCATCGATGTTGCGGCGAGGAGTCCACCCAAGGGCAAGGACCGTCACGTGCCGGAGCGTTATTTTGAAGACGTCCTGGAGGCTGCCCGCTTGATAGAGGGTCAATGCTCGAAATACATGATATTCGAGTGAGGTGTATGAGAATTGTAAAAGATAATTTTATAGTTAATCTATTTTTATGTTTTGCTCGAAAGCTTATGTTCCTCCTATGCGGCCGTTTTAACATAATCTCATAGTTTTCCAGTCGTCGGCTTCAGCCCCCTCGTAGGAAGTACGGGGGTGTTCGGAAAAGCATTTAATCACTCTTGATCCAACGTCTTGGTCCATGAAGGAGGTGATAATGCGGCGAACCAGGCAATCAGACTATAGGGCGTTAACACTTTCACTTAGCCATAGGAGTTTTATAGGGGGGACTGCGATATAGCCCCTGGCATGCGTATGGCTTATTCTAATATGGTGCGTTGCATATATGACCTGAAAAAAAGGTCCTTCGTGTGACACAGAGGGAATCACGACAGATTCCAATAAGTCATCGAGTGGTTGACCAGCTCTCACAGCATCATGACAGCCGGTTTTCGGCTTTCTCTACTGAGGTGCTTGACCAGATGAATCGGAAGCACAATCGCAGTAGTTCTCCCTTTACTACCCTAGTCGATAGAGCGGAACGTAAGGTAGCAAGCACAGGAGCCGGGTAACCCAACCATTGACCCAAGACATGATTCGGAGCCGATGCATATAAGGCCAAACTCGTGACGCCGAAGTATGCTGTAAAGCTGTCCGGACTTTGTTGGCAACTCATTTGTTCCCATACCGAGCCCCTGGCAGGTTATGCCGAGGTATATCTGTGAAACAACCATAGGAGCCATACACATTGGTGAAAAGACACGAATGATTAATTCGGATAATGTTTACTTGGACCTCAGCGATATGCCAATGATTACTTTATATATATAAAGACCACAACCCCGGCTATTTGACATGCCCGGGGTCGAAGGCGGAGGAAAAAGGCATATTACAGGATCGAAATAAAGAGTGCGGCCTACAAAAAGTTATTTTGGACCTCCTGTCGCACGTCTGCGTCGCCTGTCCTCGGCGAGGGGAATCCTTGACGGAGGTAGCCCCTTAGGTGAGTGTACGGATCCAAACTCCGATGGAGTCGGTTTAGATGCTTGTCCTTTGCATCACCTATTTTTAAGAGATAATGAAGAAAGAAGTAAAAAGAAAGTAGATGAAAAAACATGTTACTGGAATGCTTGCAGGCTTGTCCGTATTGTGCTTCCGCCGATGCCCATGGTATCTTGAGTGTGTGTATATGAGGTGGGCGGCGGAAGCCGAACTGCTACTTTCGCTCCAGGGTTGATCGATCCTCAGGGGGAAATTGCTTCTGACCCCCGGTCTTTGGTTGGTGAACCTCACCTTCGTCCCTATCGCCTAGTGGCCTCCTCTCCTTGTGTTCGGCATTGAGCTTGCCGGCCTGCTTGAAGACCCAACAGTTTCTGTTGGTATGATTAGCTGGTTTATCGGGGTGGCCGTGAATCTGGCAGGGTTGGTCCAATATCCTGTCTAGGTTGGATGGCCCATCTCGGTTCGCCTTGAGTGGCTTTTTCCGTTGACCGGGTTTGGGATTGCTGAATCCGGCATTGACCGCTGTGTCGCGTGGTCTTTCATTATCGTCGCGACCGTTGTGTTTGCTTCGCCGTGGTTTGCCATTGCCATCTCGGACTTCCGAAGTGCCCGGGTCGCTGGCGCTATTGCTTCTACGAGCGAGCCAGCTGTCTTCTCCCGCGCAAAAGCGAGTCATTAGAGTGGTAAGGGCTGTCATGGATTTGGGTCCTTCTTGACCGAGGTGGCATGCAAGACATTCATCCCGGACGCTATGTTTGAAGGCCGCGAGGGCTTCCGCGTCCGGATAGTCGGCGATTTGGTTCTTTTTTACTAAGAACCTAGTCCAGAGCTTCCTGGCTGACTCTCCGGGCTGCTGGAAAATGTGACTTAAGTCATCGGCGTCCGGTGGCCGGACATATGTTCCTTGGAAGTTGTCGCAAAAGGCATCTTCCAAATCTTCCCAGCTGCCAATAGAATTCTCTGGCGGACTGTTTAACCAGTACCGAGCTGGTCCTTTGAGTTTTAGTGGTAGGTATTTGATGGCATGAAGGTCATCTCCGCGGGCCATGTGGATATGGAGGAGGAACTCCTCGATCCATACCGTGGGATCCGTTGTTCCGTCGTATGATTCGATATTCATGGGTTTGAACCCGTCTGGGAATTCATGCTCCATTACTTCGTCTGTGAAGCAAAGAGGGTGTGCGGCGCCTTTATGCTGGGCCACACTGCGGCGTAGCTCCGATGGAGTCCATTTGCGGTTTTCTGCCCGGGTGTGGCTAAGTTTGTTACGTCTGAGTAGGTAGCCATTGTCGTGTGTCGTGGTACATCCTCGTGATCCGTAGACCGATCTTGCGTGTCCTGCTCTACCGTCCGAGTCCTGTCGAGGGTTGTATGTACAACCCGAGCTGCTTTATTCTTGCCTTTACTGCGAGGTGGGGCAGTCTGGTGTTCGGCTTGAGTTGCCACTCTATCCGGACCAAGTTGTGGTCGGCCTGCCGCATTGTGCGATGATGGTACGGGCTCCAGCACCTCGTCATCGAACTGAGGTAGCAATCTATGCTTCGGGTAGCTTTTAGCTGGGCCACCAAGGCTGTATTCTTCAGCGGCCAGGACTTCGGTCCATCTATCATTGAGCAGATCTTGGTCCGCTTGAAGCTGCAGCTGCTTCTTTCTCAGGCTTCTTGCAGTTGCTATTAGCCGGTGTTTGAAGCGTTTCTGCTCGAGAGGTTCCTCGGGCACGATAAAATCCTCTTTGTTGAGGCTTCCCTCCTCCTCGGAGAGCGGAAGATAGTTACTGTCCTCCGAGTCTTCGTGTATGGCCCGTTCATCCTGTTCGGAGGTTGCGCCAACAGGGTCTTCATTGTCTTCGGCATCGTCCGGAGTATTGTTTTCTCCGGTGCTGGTGTTGTTGTCTTTTGTACGATGTGACTTAGAGCGGTGCCGCTGATGCCGGCAACTGGGCTTTGTCTCAGGAGGTTTGTCTTCAACTGGATCCTCTTTGTCATCTTTGTTAGTTTCTTTAGGCGTATCCACCATGTATACATCATAGGAATAAGTGGCCGTCCGTCGTCCAATGAATGGCGGGTTTTGGCCCTGCTCCTCGTCGGCATCGTCGTCCATACCGACGATGTCTTCGGAGCCGTAATCAAGCATGTCGATTAAATCCTCGACAGTGGCTACAGAGTGGGTGGTGGGTGGGAAGCGAAATTCTCCTTCATCATCAGCCTCCAGCTCGAGCCGGACATAATTCAGCTGTGAGTCCCCCGCCAAGGACAGATTTCTCAACGAAGTTAACACATCGCCTGATACGTCTCCGTCGTATCTACTTTTCCAAACACTTTTGCCCTTGTTTTGGACTCTAACTTGCATGATTTGAACGGAACTAACCCGGACTGATGCTGTTTTCAGCAGACTTTCCATGGTGTTATTTATGTGCAGAAACAAAAGTTCTCGAAATGACCTGAAACTCCACGGAACGTCTATTTGGAAATAATAAAAAATCCTTGCAAAAGTTGAAGACCAAGGGGCCCACACCCTGTCCACGAGGGTGGAGGGCGCGCCCCCCTACCTCGTGGGCCCCCTGGAGCTCCTCCGACCTGAACTCCAACTCTATATATTTGCTTTCGGGGAGAAAAAAAATCAGAGAGGAGGATTCATCGCGTTTTACGATACGGAGCCGCCGCCAAGCCCTAAAACCTCTCGGGAGGGCTGATGTGGAGTCCGTTCGGGGCTCTGGAGAGGAGGATTCGTCGCCGTCATCATCATCAACCATCCTCCATCACCAATTTCATGATGCTCACCGCTGTGCGTGAGTAATTCCATCGCAGGCTTGCTGGACGGTGATGGGTTGGATGAGATCTATCATGTAATCGAGTTAGTTTTGTTAGGGTTTGATCCCTAGTATCCACTATGTTCTGAGATTGATGTTGCTATGACTTTGCTATGCTTAATGCTTGTCACTAGGGCCCGAGTGCCATGATTTCAGATCTGAACCTATTATGTTTTCATGAATATATGTGAGTTCTTGATCCTATCTTGCAAGTCTATAGTCACCTACTATGTGTTATGATCCGGCAACCCCGAAGTGACAATAATAGGGACCACTCCCGGTGATGACCGTAGTTTGAGGAGTTCATGTATTCACTATGTGCTAATGCTTTGTTCCGGTACTCTAATTAAAGGAGGCCTTAATATCTGTTAGTTTCCATTAGGACCCCGCTGCCACGGGAGGGTAGGACAAAAGATGTCATGCAAGTCCTTTTCCATAAGCACGTATGACTATATTCGGAATACATGCCTACATTATATTGATGAATTGGAGCTAGTTCTGTGTCACCCTATGTTATGATTGTTACATGATGAACCGCATCCGGCATAATTTTCCATCACCGATCCAATGCCTACGAGCTTTTCACATATTGTTCTTCGCTTATTTACTTTTCCGTTGCTACTGTTACAATCACTACAAAACACCAAAAAATATTACTTTTGCTACTGTTATCTTTGTTACCGTTACCACTACTATCATATTACTTTGCTACTAAATACTTTGCTACAGATATTAAGTTATCCAGGTGTGGTTCAATTGACAACTCAACTGCTAATACTTGAGAATATTCTTTGGCTCCCATTGTGTCGAATCAATAAATTTGGGTTGAATACTCTACCCTCGAAAACTGTTGCGATCCCCTATACTTGTGGGTTATCAAGACTATTTTCTGGCGCCATTGCCGGGGAGCATAGCTCTATTCTTTGAGTCACTTGGGATTTATATCTGCTGGTCACTATGAAGAACTTGAAAGAGGCTAAGACAACAATTTATCCCTCAACTACGAGGGGAGGTAAGGAACTACCATCTAGCTCTGCACTTGATTCACCTTCTGTTTTCAGTAAGCTTGCGACACCTAAACCTGCTTCTGCTATTCGTTCTGATATGTCGCATGTTATTGATGATGCCACTTCTGCCATGCATGATACTTATGATGAGACTACTTCTATGCTTGATACTACTGTGCCACTTAGTGAATTTCTTAATGAACAAATTGCTAGGGCTAGAGAGAAAGAAATTATTGAAACTGATTATATTGATGAAAGAGATGATGAAGACTTGCCTGTTATTCCCGAGGGTTATGTTTTTGACAAAGAAGCTACTTTAGCTATTTTAGCTTGCAAAGATAGATATGAACTCAAGAGGTTATTAGCTAAATGGAATCAGCAATCTCTTAATGCTAGAATGAAACCTGACCCTGCTTTTGCTACTTCACCTATCTGTGTTACCGATAAGGATTATGAATTCTCTGTTGATCCTGATATAATTACTTTTGTTGAATCTGATCCTTTTCATGGCTATGAATGTGAAACTTTTGTGGCACATCTTACTAAATTAAATGACATAGCCACCCTGTTCACTAATGATGAGAGATCTCGCTTCTTCTATATCCTTAAAATATTTCCGTTCTCATTAAAGGGTGATGCTAAGATATGGTTTAATTCTCTTGATCCTGGTTGTGTGCGTAGTCCCCAGGATATGATTTATTACTTCTCTGCTAAATATTTCCCTGCTCATAAGAAACAAGCTGCTTTGAGGGAAATATACAACTTTGTGCAAATTGAAGAAGAGAGTCTCCCACAAGCTTGGGGGAGGCTTCTCAAGTTAATTAATGCTTTGCCTGATCATCCTCTTAAGAAAAATGAAATACTTGATATCTTTTATAATGGACTAACCGATGCTTCCAGAGATTACCTGGATAGTTGTGCTGGTCTGTTTTCAGGGAAAGAACACCGGATGAAGCTGAAATTCTATTGAATAATATGTTGACAAATGAAAATAATTGGACACTTCCGGAGCCAGCTCCTGAGCCAATTCCTGAGCCTATTCCTAAACCAACTCCAAAGAAGAGAGGTGTTCTATTTCTTAGTCCGGAAGATATGCAAGAGGCAAAGAAGTCTATGAAAGAAAAGGGTATTAAAGCTGAAGATGTTAAGAATTTACCTCCTATTGAAGAAATACATGGTCTTAATTTACCGCCTGTTGAAGAAACATATGATCTTAATCCTTCACCCATTGAAGAAACTCATGGTCTTGATAACCCGACACAGGTAGTAAAGGTAAATTCTCTCTATAGATATGATAAAGCTGAAATCCCTCCTACTAAAATTGCTAGCCAATGCTTGGATGAGTTTGATAACTTTATGGTTAAGCAAGAAGATTTCAATGCTTATTTTGGTAGACAATTAAAACAAAATGCTTATATGATTGAACACTTGGGTGATTACATGGCTAATGTTAAAGGTGAACTTAAACTCAGTACTAAACATGCTTCTATGGTTACCACTCAAGTAGAACAAGTACTTAAGGCTCAAAATGATTTGCTCAATGAAATGAATAGTAAGAAGAATGACTATGCTGTTAGACTGGTTACTAGAACTGGTAGAATGACTGAGGAACCTTTGTATCCTGAAGGCCACCCTAGGAGAATTGAACAAGATTCTCAGAGAAATAATATTGATGCACCTAGTCCTTCTAAAAAGAAGAAAAAGAAAAATGATAGGACTTTGCATGCTTCTAGTGAACCTATTGCTGAACCACCTGAGAATCCAAATGATATTTCTATTTCTGATGCTAAAACACAATCTGGTGATGGACATGAACCTAATGAAAATGTTAATGATGATGTTCATGATGATGCTCAACCTAGTAATGATAATGATGTAGAAATTGAACCTGCTGTTGATCTTGATAACCCACAATCAAAGAATCAACATTATGATAAGAGAGACTTTGTTGCTAGGAAGCACGGCAAAGAAAGAGAACCATGGGTTCAGAAACCCATGCCTTTTCCTCCCAAACCATCCAAGAAAAAGGATGATGAGGATTTTGAGTGCTTTGCTGAAATGATTAGACCTATCTTTTTGCGTATGCGTTTAACTGATATGCTCAAAATGAATCCTTATGCTGAGCATATGAAAGATATTGTTACAAATAAGAGAAAGATACCTGAAGCTGAGATTTCCACCATGCTTGCTAATTATACTTTTAAGGGTGGAATACCTAAGAAACTAGGAGATCCAGGAGTACCCACTATACCATGCTCCATTAAAAGAAACTATGTTAAAACTACTTTATGTGATCTTGGAGCCGGTGTTAGTGTTATGCCTCTCTCTTTATATCGTAGACTTGATTTGAATAAGTTGACACCTACTGAAATATCTTTGCAAATGGCTGATAAATCAACTGCTATACCTGTCGGTATTTGTGAGGATGTGCCTGTTGTGGTTGCAAACGTTACTATTTTAACGGACTTTGTTATTCTTGATATTCCCGAGGACGATAGTATGTCTATTATTCTTGGAAGACCTTTTTTGAATACTGCAGGGGCTGTTATTGATTGCAACAAAGGCAGTGTCACTTTTCATGTTAATGGTAATGAGCATACGGTACACTTTCCGAGGAAACAACCTCAGGTCCACAGTATCAATTCTATTGGAAAAATTCCATCGATTATTTTTGGAGGTTTTGAATCTCCTCTTCCTACTGTCAAGAAGAAATATGATATTCTTACTATAGGGGATGTGCATATCCCCGTTGAGGTAACATAGTGTTATTCGAAATTTCTCCGGTTTCATGTTATTCAGAATGAGTTTGTTAACAAGACTTGATCAACCATGTTAGTGAATTCTTTTTGATGAGCATGAGATGGATGAAACTAGAAGGCACAACCTTCTGTACCCTCTCTCTATTTTCTGTTATTTAGTTGAAATAAAGTAATAATAGTATTTTCCTGTCTGTTTCCTGATTTATTCGTGCAATATAAAAATACCCTGAAAATAGAAGTTCTCGAAATGCCCTGAAAATGGAATATGATTTTTTCTAGAATATTTGAGAATATCTCGCACTGAGAACACAGCAGGAGGGGCAAGCACCTGGCCACAAGGGTGGAGGGCGTGCGCTACCCCCTGAGGGCGCGCCCCCCTGCCTCGTGGGCCCACTGTGGCTCCCCTCCACTTATCCCTGCACCCACACACTCCTTCTTCCTCCCACAAACACCAATATCCAGCTCAAGCACGAGTTCTAGCTCATTTGCTGCGATTTTCGATCTCCTTGCTCAAAGCACCTCTCACAAAACTGCTTGGGGGGATTGTTCCTTGGTATGTGACTCCTCCATTGGTCCAATTATTTTTTGTTCTAGTGTTCTATTCATTGCAAATTTGTGCTGCCTAGGTGACCATGTTCTTGAGCTTGCATGTCAAATTTATATGGTTCCAAGTAGTTCTAATGCTTGATATAGTCTCTAGGCACTTGTAGGAGTAGTTGCTATCAATTTTATTGAGCTTGGTTCACTTTTATTTGAAGTTACTAAAAATTTCAGAAATTGTTTAGAGGAAGAAATATGCTTAGGGAAATGTTCCAAGGTGGTTCTTCAAGGAAGCAAGGACCCATGCTTGCAATGCGTGATGCTGACGAGGAGCCACCAAGGGACGCTCCAGTGCGGCCTTGTGAATGGCCTTCAGAAAATTTTATGGATCGAGCGGGAATCAAGGAAGAATTTAACGCATATTTGCGTAACGCTAATCTTGTGAGCTTCGAGGCAGAGAAGTGCCGCCAATACCACTATCTCAGTAGTTCATTTGTGAGGAGGTTTGAATTTTCATCTTCACGTAATTCTCCAACTGTCCTGTTTGATCTTGATGAAAAATCTTATACGATGGACTTAGAGGATTTTCCACTGCTTGCAAACTCCCACAATGGGGTAGTGCTAGTGAACCCCGCAAATCTGAATTTAGAAATTTTCTTGCTAGTATAACTGTGGGGGAATCTAGAGACATAGCACAAGCTACCATAGGGAGCATTCATTTTCCTGCTATACATTATTTTGCTCTCTTCATAGGTAGGTGCATAAATGGTAAAGATGAAGCATGTCACATGTGTGTCCCTGATCTCAGTATTCTTAGGAGTGTTGTGTTAGGAGACAAATCTTATAATTTGGGAGCCATTGTTGCACGTAGGTTGCATCATAATAGATTTAATGGAGATTTCTTTGGAGGAATTTATGCAACCCGCATAGCTGATTTTCTTGGTGTGGACATACGTGAGGATGATAGTGAGTTGCCTCCTACTTATTTAGACTTTAATGCTATGGTTCACCACCAGTTTGTCGAGAGGAATGAATTACCTCTCCGGTATCGCTTAATCTTTGACAAATGTTGTGTTGTCCGTATTACTCTCCCTGCTCCTGCCTTCTTTGATTATCAGGCAAAAGGAAGATATGTTATTACCAGAGAGGAGGCAGATGAGTACGAGAGGAGGGCGGAGGCAGCTCGCCGCCACGCTGTAGCTCAGGAGGCAATAACTGCCGCAGCTCAGTACGACCCCAGCTACAACTACGGATATCCGCCAGGCCATCCTTGGCAATAAACCAACTTAGGCCAAAAGCCTAAGCTTGGGGGAGTATGTATTTCTCATCGACATTACATTTATGTTCACACACTCATTGCTAGATGTCGGTGCTCATACTCTTTCACTTTAATATCCATGCTAGTTTATTTTCTTTTTCCTGCTTTCTTCTTGTGTGTTTGTTAAACCTTAAGAAAAACCAAAAAAATTAGTGTAGCTTTTAGTTAGTTTACTTTTCTTGCTATAGTAGTAATAATTAAAAAGAAAACCCATAAAGATTTCCCGTTCTTCTTTTGCTTGTTGGGAGCTTTTCCGTGTAAATAGTTTTATTTCTTTTCTTTTCTTTGGGGGTCGATAGGAGAAGACCATGATTAAATTGTTGAAGTGGCTCTTATATGCATTATTGCTGCTTTAACCAAGAGCCCATATTGCCTTGTCTTCTCTTGTTTATTGAATGCTCGCAGATTCCAGCTTAGTCCAATGCACGAGCACTCTTATTATTCTTATATCGTTCGGTTGTGCAAGTGAAAGGCAATTATGACGATATATGATGGACTGACTGAGATGAGAAAAGCTGGTATGAACTCGACCTCTCTTGTTTTTGTAAATATGATGAGTTCATTGTTCCTGATTCAGCCTATTATGAATAAACATGTTTGCAATGACAATTAGATATCATAGTTGCTCGTGCCATGCTTGATTAGCTATGAGTTATAATGGTTTACCTTGCGTGCCAACATGCTATTAAAATGGTTGTGATGTGGTATAGTGGGTGGTATCCTCCTTTTAATGATTTAAGTGACTCGACTTGGCACATGTTCACAGATATAGTTGAAACAAATCAACATAGCCTTCACGATATTTATGTTCATGGTGGATTATATCCTACTCATACTTGCACTCAATGTTTATTAATTTTAATGCATGTTCATGACTGTTGTCGCTCTCTAGTTGGTCGCTTCCCAGTCTTTTGCTAGCCTTCACTTGTACTAAGCGGGAATACTGCTTATGCATCCAATCCCTTAAACCCCAAAGTTATTCCATATGAGTCCACCATACCTTCCTATATGCGGTATCTACCTGCCGTTCCATGTAAATTTGTATGTGCCAAACTCTAAACCTTCAAATAAACATTCTGTTTTGTATGCTCGAATAGCTCATGTATCAACTAGGGCTGTCCGTATCTTCCATGCTAGGCGGGTTATTCTCAAGAGGAGTGGACTCCGCTCCTCATTCACGAGAAAATGGCTGGTCACCGGGATGCCCAGTCCCATGCTTTATGCAAACTAAATCAAAATAATTGCAAACAAAACTCCCCTGGGACCGTTGCTAGTTGGAGACACTCGTTGTTTCGAGCAAGTCATGGATTGATGTTTGTTGGTGGAGGGGGAGTATAAACTTTACCATTCTGTTTGGGAACCGCCTATAATGTGTGTAGCATGGAAGATATCGCCATCTCTTGGTTGTTATGTTGACAATGAAAGTATGCCGCTCAAAATATTATTTATCTCTATTTCAAAACCGAGCTCTGGAACCTCTACAAATCCCTGCTTCCCTCTGCGAAGGGCATATCTATTTACTTTTATGTTGAGTCATCACCCTCTTATTAAAAAGCACTAGCTGGAGAGCGCAACTGTCATTTGCATCCATTACTATTAATTTATATTGGGTATGACTATGATTGGATCTCCTTTACCATGAATTACAATGTCTAGTCAGTCCTTGATCTTGAAAGGTGCTTTGCATTTATGTTTTGCGGTCTCAGAAAGGGCTAGCGAGATACCATCCTGTTATATCATATTATGATTGTTTTGAGAAAGTGTTGTCATCCGAGATTTATTATTATCACTCGCTAGTTGATTATGCCATTGATATGAGTAAACATGAGACCTAATAGTTATTGTGAATGTGGTTAGTCATAATCTTTGCTGAAAACTTGAATGCTGGCTTAACATATTTACAACAACAAGAGCAAACAGATTTTGTAAAAGTTTTTCTTTATCACTTTCAGTTTATCAACTGAATTGCTTGAGGACAAGCAAAGGTTTAAGCTTGGGGGAGTTGATACGTCTCCGTCGTATTTACTTTTCCAAACACTTTTGCCCTTGTTTTGGACTCTAACTTGCATGATTTGAATGGAACTAACCCGGACTGACGCTGTTTTCAGCAGACTTTCCATGGTGTTATTTATGTCCACAAACAAAAGTTCTCGGACCTGAAACTCCATGGAACGTATATTTGGAAATAGTAAAAAATCCTTGCAAAAGATGAAGACCAGGGGGCCCACACCTTGTCCACAAGGGTGGAGGGCGCGCCTGCCCCCCTAGGGCGCGCCCCCTACCTCGTGGGCCCCCTGGAGCTCCTCCGACCTCAACTCCAACTCTATATATTTGCTTTCGGGGAGAAAAAATCAGAGAGAAGGATTCATCGCGTTTTATGATACGGAGCTGCCGCCAATCCCTAAAACCTCTCGGGAGGGCTGATCTGGAGTTCGTTCGGGGCTCCGGAGAGGGGGATTCGTCGCCGTCGTCATCATCAACCATCCTCCATCACCAATTTCATGATGCTCACCACCGTGCGTGAGTAATTCCATCGTAGGCTTGCTGGACGGTGATGGGTTGGATGAGATCTATCATGTAATCGAGTTAGTTTTGTTAGGGTTTGATCCCTAGTATCCACTATGTTCTGAGATTGATGTTGCTATGACTTTGCTATGCTTAATGGTTGTCACTAGGGCCCGAGTGCCATGATTTCAGATCCGAACCTATTATGTTTTCATGAATATATGTGAGTTCTTGATCCTATCTTGCAAGTCTATAGTCACCTACTATGTGTTATGATCCGGCAACCCCGAAGTGACAATAATCGGGACCACTCCCGGTGATGACCGTAGTTTGAGGAGTTCATGTATTCACTATGTGCTAATGCTTAGTTCCGGTACTCTATTAAAAAGAGGCCTTAATATCCCTTAGTTTCCATTAGGACCCCGCTGCCACGGAATACATGCCTACATTATATTCATGAATTGGAGCTAGTTCTGTGTCACCCTATGTTATGATTGTTACATGATGAACCGCATCCGGCATAATTTTCCATCACCGATCCAATGCCTACGAGCTTTTCACATATTGTTCTTCGCTTATTTACTTTTCCGTTGGTACTGTTACAATCACTATAAAACACCAAAAAACATTACTTTTGCTACTGTTACCTTTGTTACCGTTACCACTACTATCATACTACTTTGCTACTAAATACTTTGCTGCAGATATTAAGTTATCCAGGTGTGGTTGAATTGACAACTCAACTGCTAATACTTGAGAATATTCTTTGGCTCCCATTGTGTCGAATCAATAAATTTGGGTTGAATACTCTACCCTCGAAAACTGTTGCGATCCCCTATACTTGTGGGTATTCATCGCCCCAGGGCGAGTGTTGGAAAATATCTGTCGCGCTGAATTCGAAGATCGATAAACGATCAAGTTCGACGTCCGCGGGCTCATCTGGTTCGGAACTTATAACCAGAGACGAGTCCGGAATTCCGGTGAAACAGATATTGTGTGAGGTTAAGTCCATGTGCGGCTCCAACGCCGGGGAGTCTGTGGCCTCCCTGGTGGGGTCAAGACTCCGATCCTTTGATGCCACAGCGTGCTCTGGATCTAAAGCCAGAGGGGTTACACGAGCTATCTCCTGGATATGGTCTGACGACAGATTTAGGTCATGTCCGTCAAAGTGACCAGGAGCGATCGCCGCGGTCTCGAATCCGGCGAAGATCAAATCTCCACGGATGTCCGCAACGTAATCCAAGCTCCCAAATCTGACTTGATGGCCAGGGGCGTAGCTATCGATCTGCTCCAGGTGGCCAAACGAGTTGGCCCGCAGTGCGAAGCTGCCGAACATGAAGATCTGTCCGGGGAGAAAGGTTTCTCCTTGGATAGGATCATTGTTAACAATTGAAGGGGCCATCAAACCTTTTGGGGACGACATAGTGGAACTCTCAATGAAAGCATCAATGTCGGTGTCAAAACTGGCAGATCTCGGGTAGGGGGTCCCGAACTGTGCGTCTAAGGTCGATGGTAACAGGAGACAGGGAACACGATGTTTACCCAGGTTCGGGCCCTCTCTATGGAGGTAATACCCTACTTCCTGCTTGATTGATCTTGATGAGTATGATTATTACAAGAGTTGATCTACCACGAGATCGTTATGGCTAAACCCTAGAAGTCTAGCCTGTATGACTATGGTAATGAATATCCCCCTTTCCGGACTAGGTCCTCCGGTTTATATAGACACCCGGGAGATCTAGGGTTACACATGGTCGGTTACAAAGGAAAAGAATCTTCATATTCGGTCGCCAAGCTTGCCTTCCATGCCAAGGAGAGTCCCATCCGGACAGGGGTGCAGTCTTCGATCTTCATGTCTTCACAGCCCATCAGTCCGGCCCATGGCTAACAGGCTGGACGCCTGAGGACCCCTTAGTCCAGGACTCCTCAACTGGCGTAGGAGGGCTGGAGAAGGCGAAGAAGGCGGGCGGCGGCCATCAAGTCGGAGTACGCGGGCATCGACGCCTTCGTCGCGTATTGTCGGGCCGCTGCCTCATCTTCCAGCTCCTCTCCTGGCACCGGGATGCTCTCTTGGTGCCTTCTGCTTCTCGCACCTCGCCTAGGCGCTCCTTTCGCCCTCCTACCTTGTTCCATCTTCTGAAGAGAGGGACAAGAAAGGGATTACGGGCATCTTATCTTTTTTAGTTTGTAAGCCTGCGGGCACTTGTTAGATTTAAAACTTGTAATCCCCTTGCTCATGTTTTTCATCCCGTATGAACTGTACCTGTATGGGGCGTTTTTAATGAAAAAGGGGGCTTGCCGGGTTCTTTGTGCGTGAGCGAGGCCCGTGCCAAGGAACGAATCCTTGTTAGTTTTAAGATAAACATTGTCGCCCGGCACAGGCCTTGCTGTCCCCCCACTTCAGTCGACCATTCTCACGCTCTTGGCGGAGGCAAGGGCGAAGTAGAGTTGGCCCCTCGTGCATTTTCTGGCCACTGCGACTACGACCAAGTTCCGACCCAGGGGATAGCTCTTGGGTACAGGAAAAGGGGAGCACGGTGGTTTAAAAATTTAAACGAGGTTTCACATGTCCCAGTTCCATACGGAAATGCATAACAGGGGATGAAAGACTTATCTGAATCCGCAGCCCCCGGCAACCTTGGCTTGCCGTGGTTGGATCCTTGTGTCTTCAGCTTCCGGCAGTCTTGGCTTGCCGGAGCCGGAGCGCCGATCCGTTCTCTTTCTTCCAAGTGGCTCAGCAGAAGTGTCCACGTGCCCTGCGAACCAAAGAGGACAGAAAGACGCACACTCGACATCTAGGCTAGGGTTATTCGCCGCTAAGCACTATCAACCCTAACCGAGGGAGAGACTTAACCTAGCATGCATGCTATAACTTAGGGCACCAACGCTTCATTTATTTATGCTCAGGGTCTGCGCCTGGCTTTGTACAGAGGGTTACATGCCTTGTCGGCAAGGCTTGTACAAAAGGTGGTTTGCCAGGTGGCCCGGCAACCGCGCCTTATGGGTAAAACTTGCGAAGATGTTCAATGTTCCAGGAGTTGCTCACTGGAATAGCATCTTCGGTCTCCAGGCGGACTGCGCCGGGCCTGGTGACTCGTATTACCCGATAAGGGCCTTCCCACTTTGGCATAAATTTGCTCGAATTCTGGGCCGATTGAACGCGCCGAAGAACAAGGTCGCCTTCCTCAAAGCTTCGGGCATGAACCCTGTGGCTATGGTAGCGGCGCAAGGCTGGCTGGTAGTGTGCTGCTCTCACAGCCGCCCGAAGACGATCTTCCTCAAGGAGCGTTGCGTCATCTTGCTGCAATTGCTCTTGCTCAAGCTCGTCGTAAGCGAGCACTCGAGGTGACCCGTATATGAGTTCCGTGGGGAGAACTGCTTCTGCCCCGTATACCAGGGCAAAGGGTGTCTGGCCGGTGGCTCGATTTGGCGTTGTCCTGATCGACCAAAGAACCGCCGACAACTCATCAGTCTAGCGCCTTCCGCTCTTGTGCAGCCTGTCAAAAGTCTTTGTCCTCAGGCCTCGCAACACTTCAGCATTTGCTCCGCCTGACCGTTACTCCGTGGGTGTGCCACGGAAGCAAAACAACCCTTGCTACCGAGGTCTTGGATGTATTGCATGAAGGTGTGGCTTGTGAACTGCGTGCCGTTGTCGGTGATGACTCTGTTTGGCACACCAAAATGGCAAACTAGCCCCTTGAAGAACTTGACGGCTGACTGTGCTGTCACCTTCCTCACTGCTTCCACCTCCGGCCATTTTGTGAACTTGTCGATCGCAACGTACAAGTACTCAAAGCCCCCGACAGCGCGGGGGAAAGGGCCCAGGATGTCGAGCTCCCAGACCGAGAATGGCCAGGAAAGAGGAATTGTTTGAAGGGCTTGAGCTAGTTGATGAAGCTTCTTCGAATGGAACTGACACGCTTCACACTTGGTTACTAGTGCCGTTGCATCCTGGAGGGCAGTGGGCCAGAAGAAACCCTGCCGGAATGCCTTGCCGGAAAGGGCCCTCGACCCTATGTGGGAGCCACATATGCCTCCGTGTATCTCCGCCAACAGCTGCAGTCCTTCCTCCCGGGGAATGCACTTCAATTTCACACCGTTCGGTCTCTTCCTGTACAGAACGTCATCGACGAACTGATACATAGCAGACTGACGGGCTACTTTTTCTGCTTCTTCTTGCTCCTCAGGAAGCTTCCCTATTTGGAGGAATCGGACGGTATGCTGTGCCCATGCTAGAGCTTGGGGCTTGACGGCAAGGACCAAAGGTATTTCTTCTGCCATGGGAGCGGCCATCTCTATGGCCAGGGCTTGACGGCCTGCCGGAGTCAGTTGCTCCTCAGCAGGCTCAGAATCCACGGCAACACCCTTGCCGGCGGCCCCCGGGGGCTCAGCGGGGAAGTGCTTGCCGGGGTCTTATTTCCTTCGTTTGTTCTGCTCCGTTGATGGTTCGACGGATGGTTGAGTTAACCGACGCAAAAAAGTACCTGGTTCCACAGGTAGCTTGAATGCAGCACGCTTTGACAGGTAATCGGCGATGTCGTTCTCCACTCGGGGAACATGCCCCGCTTGCATACCGTCAAAGCACTCCTCCAGCTTCCTCACCTCATCTACGTAGGCCTCCATCAGCGGGCTCTGATAATCTTTGTTGACTTGTCTGACGACAAGCTGCGAATCACCCCTAACGATGAGTTTCTTAACCCTGAGGTTTGCCGCGATCTTGAGACCGTGAAGCAACCCCTCGTACTCAGCAGTATTGTTGGTGGACATCTCCCTGGGAAAGTGCATCTGGATTACATACTTGAGGTGCTCTCCGGTGGGTGCGACGAGCAGCACACCAGCACCGGCACCTTGCAGTGAGAAAGCCCCATCAAAGTACATGATCCAGTTGTGACTTGCTTTCTTGCCGGGGAGAGTGGTCTCCTGGATTTCCTCGTCACGCGTTGTGGTCCATTCTGCAATGAACTCCGCCAAGACTCTGCTCTGGATTGTCGAAGTACTTTCAAACTTCAACCCAAAGCTTGATAACTCGAAGGCCCACTCCACAATCCTTCCGGTTGCGTCTGGGTTGTGCAGTATCCGTTGCAACGGGAGGTGGGTGACGACAGTGATCTCGTGGGCTTTGAAGTAATGACGCAGCTTCCTCGAGGCCATAAGGAGGGCGAAGAGCCATTTCTGCACACCGGAGTACCTTGACCTAGCCCCCTGCAAGAGGGAGCTGACAAAGTAAACCGGGTGCTGCATCAGCTTCTTCTTCTGCACCACTTCATTTGGCTGCGTGGGCCCTGTCCTGATGGCGTCAGACTCCGCCGGGGGCCTTGCCTTGCCGGCACTAGGCCCTGCAGGGGAATCTCTGACTTGCCATCCCCCGGTCCTGCCGTTGCCACTGCCTCTTCGTCGACCTCCCTCTGCGCCACCAGCGCGGCGCTGACCACTTGATTCGTCGCCAACAGACACAGCAGCAATGACTCTTGCGGTTTAGGCACCACCAGTACTGGTGTAGAAGAGAGGTATTTCTTCAGATCCTGTAGTGCTGCTTCGGCCTCCGGGGTCCACTCCATTGGGCCCTCCTTTTTCAAAATCTTGAAAAAGGGAAGGGCGCGCTCGGCAGACTTGGAGATGAATCGGCTCATGGCAGCAACGCAGGCAGTGAGCCGACGCACATCCTTGTTCCGCTTGGGCGCCTCAATCTGCCCGATAGCCTTGATCTTGTCTGGGTTTGCCTCGATTCCACGCTGCGACACAAAGAACCCGAGAAGTTTTCCGGACGGAACGCCGAAGACACACTTCTCAGGGTTCAGCTTGAGGTTGATCTTGCGCAGGTTGGCAAGCGTCTCTTCTAAGTCTTGTATGAGAGTTGCCTTGTCCTTGGTTTTGACCACTATGTCATCCATGTAAGCTTCCATATTTCTATGTAACTGGGTCTCAAAACCAATTTGGACCGCCCTCGTGAACGTCGAGCCAGCACTCTTCAACCCGAAAGGCATCCGTAAAAAGCAATACGTACCACATGGGGTGATAAATGATGTCTTATCTTCGTCTTCTCTTGTCGAAGATCTGGTGGTAGCCCGAGTAGGCGTCGAGGAATGATAACAGATCACACCCGGCCGTGGAGTCAACAATCTGGTCGATGCGTGGCAACGGGAATGGGTCCTTAGGACAAGCCTTATTGATATCTGTGTAGTCAATACACAACCTCCACTTCCCGTTTGCCTTGTGCACAACCACCGGATTGGCCAACCATGTCGGATGGAGTAGTCCCTTCACCAAGCCTGCTGCTTCCAACTTCCTGATCTCCTTTGTGATGAACTCCTGCCGTTCCAAAGCTTGCTTCCTGACCTTCTGCTTGACGGGTCACGCATGGGGGCATACAGCAAGATGGTGCTCAATCACTTCCCTGGGAACGCCGGGGATGTCGGATGCTTGCCATGCAAACACATCGACATTCGCCCGCAGGAAAGTGACGAGCGCGCTTTCCTATTTGTTGTCGAGGGTGGAGCTTATGGTGAAAGCCCCTCCCGTGCCATCCTCCTTGACGGACACCTTCTTGGTCTCTGGTGGCGCAGCTCTGGATTTCTTGCTCTTCCGGTGAAGCTCTCTGGCATGTCCTCGACGGTAGCACAACACTCCGAAGAGGTGCGCTTGCCGGAGTGGGTGCGAGAGGTCTTGCCGGTCTTCTTCTTCCCTCCCGGGGCTTCAGCGGCAGGATCAAGTGCCTTGGCGGCAGCTGCTGCAATTGCTTCCCGGTAGAGTAGGTCGGCGTAGATCAACACATCCTTCTTATCGCAGGGAACGGTGATGATGGTCATCGGCCCAGGCATCTTCAGCGTGTTGTAGGCGTAATGCAACGCCGCCATAAACTTGGCTAGTGCCGAGCAGCCGAGGATCCCATTGTAGGGCAAAGGGATCTTGGCTACATCGAAGACAATCCTCTCCATCCTGTAGTTCAACTCGCCTCCAAACGTCACAGGTAACGTGACCTTCCCCTTTGGCTGGCTCATTCCCGGGTTGACCCCTTGAAAGGTGCCCGTCTCCTCGAGGTCTCCGTCAGGAATTTGCAGCCTTTTGATCACAACGGGTGAGATCAAGTTCAGACCGGCCCTGCCGTCAACCAGCATCTTGTTCACCTTGAGGTTGCGTATCATTGGTGAAACCAACAACAGAAAACACCCGACCGCAGTTGTGCGATCAGGGTGATCCTCGGCATAAAAAATGATGGGCGTGCTGGACCACTTCAGCGGCTTCTGAGCGTCGAACGATGGCTCCGCTGCTGTGATCTCACGTGCCCACTGCTTGAGCTGGCGGTGAGAAGCGTGCAGCGAGGCGCCACCATCAACGCACATGGCCTCTGTAGCCTTCTGAAACTCTTGCTCGCCGGACTCGTCGTCCTCGTCATGATCGTCGTCTTCCTGCGTCTTGTCGCGGCCCCGAGCGGGCCTCTCTTGTTGGTTATCCTTGCCGCTGCGGCCTCCTTGGCCGCCACACTTCTTGCTGGATCCTTCGGCACCATACTGACCCTTCTCCTTGTCCCGCCTCTCATACTCAGCCTTTTGCTTCTCAGCAAGCAGCACGACTTGTCGGCAGTTCTGGAGGTCGTGGCCCTTGGTGCGGTGGATCTTGCAGTATTGCTTGTCGGAGCCCCCTGGCTTGTCGGCAGCAACCACGGCCCGGCAAGCGGCACACCCGGCAATCACCTTGCCGGGGTCGTCTGCCTTGGCCTTCTTGGCAGCTGTTGGGGAACGTAGTAATTTCAAAAATTCCTACGCACACGCAAGATCATGGTGATGCATAGCAACGAGAGGGGAGAGTGTTGTCTACGTACCCTCGTAGACCGAAAGCGGAAGCGTTAACACAACGAGGTTGATGTAGTCGTACGTCTTCACGATCCGACTGATCAAGTACCGAACGCACCGCACCTCCGAGTTCAGCACACGTTCAGCTCGGTGACGTCCCTCGAACTCCGATCCAGCCGAGTGTTGAGGGAGAGTTTCGTTAGCACGACGGCGTGGTGACCATGATGATGTTCTACCGACGCATGGCTTCGCCTAAGCACCGCTACGATATTATCGAGGTGTAATATGGTGGAGGGGGGCACCGCACACGGCTAAGAGATCAATAGATCAATTGTTGTGTCTATGGGGTGCCCCCCTGCCCCCGTATATAAAGGATGGAGGAGGGGAGGCCGGCCAGCCCTTAGGGCGCGCCAGAAGTGTGGAGTCCTACTAGGACTCCCTAGTCCTAGTAGGATTCCTCCTCCCACATGGAATAGGAAAAAGGGAAGGGAAAAGGAGAAGGAAAGAAGAGGGCGCCCCCTTTCCCTAGTCCAATTCGGACCAGACCATGGGGAGGGGTGCGGCCACCTTTTGAGGCCTTTCTCTCCTTTCCCGTATGGCCCATTAAGGCCCAATACGAATTCCCGTAACTCTCCGGTACTCCGAAAAATACCCGAATCACTCGGAACCTTTCCGAAGTCCGAATATAGTCGTCCAATATATCGATCTTTACGTCTCGGCCATTTCGAGACTCCTCGTCATGTCCCCGATCTCATCCGGGACTCCGAACTCCTTCGGTACATCAAAACACATAAACTCATAATATAACCATCATATTAACGTTAAGCGTGCGGACCCTACGGGTTCGAGAACTATGTAGACATGACCGAGACACCTCTCCGGTCAATAACCAATAGCGGAACCTGGATGCTCATATTGGCTCCCACATATTTTACGAAGATCTTTATCGGTCAGACCGCATAACAACATACGTTGTTCCCTTTGTCATCTGTATGTTACTTGCCCGAGATTCGATCGTCGGTATCTCGATACCTAGTTCAATCTCGTTACCGGCAAGTCTCTTTACTCGTTCCGTAATACATCATCCCACAACTAACTCATTAGTTACAATGCTTGCAAGGCTTATAGTGATGTGTATTACTGAGTGGGCCTAGAGATACCTCTCCGACAATCGGAGTGACAAATCCTAATCTCGAAATACGCCAACCCAACAAGTACCTTCGGAGACACCTGTAGAGCACCTTTATAATCACCCAGTTACGTTGTGACGTTTGGTAGCACAAAAGTGTTCCTCCGGTAAATGGGAGTTGCATAATCTCATAGTCATAGGAACATGCATAAGTCATGAAGAAAGCAATAGCAACATACTAAATGATCGAGTGCTAAGCTAACGGAATGGGTCAAGTCAATCACATCATTCTCGTAATGATGTGATCCCGTTAATCAAATGACAACTCATGTCTATGGTTAGGAAACATAACCATCTTTGATCAACGAGCTAGTCAAGTAGAGGCATACTAGTGACACTCTGTTTGTCTATGTATTCACACATGTATCAAGTTTCCGGTTAATACAATTCTAGCATGAATAATAAACATTTATCATGATATAAGGAAATAAATAATATTTTTATTATTGCCTCTAGGGCATATTTCCTTCAGTCTCCCACTTGCACTAGAGTCAATAATCTAGTTCACATCGCCATGTGATTTAACATCAATAGTTCACATCACCATGTGATTAACACCCATAGTTCACATCGTCATGTGACCAACACCCAAAGGGTTTACTAGAGTTAGTAATCTAGTTCACATTGCTTATGTGATTAACACCCAAAGAGTACTAAGGTGTGATCATGTTTTCCTTGTGAGATAATTTTAGTCAACGGGTCTGTCATATTCAGATCCGAAGTATTTTGCAAATTTCTATGTCTACAATGCTCTGCACGGAGCTACTCTAGCTAATTGCTACCTCTTTCAATATGTATCTAGACCGAGACTTAGAGTCATCTAGATTAGTGTCAAAACTTGCATCGACGTAACCCTTTACGACGAATCTTTTGTCACTTCCATAATCGAGAAACATATCCTTATTCCAGTAAGGATAATTTTGACCGCTGTCCAGTGATCTACTCCTAGATCACTATTGTACTCCCTTGCCAAAATCAGTGTACGGTATACAATAGATCTGGTACACAGCATGTCATACTTTATTGAACCTATGGCCGAGGCATAGGGAATGACGTTCATTCTTTTTCTATCTTCTGCCGTGGTCGGGCTTTGAGTCTTACTCAATTTCACACCTTGTAACACAGGAAAGAAACTCTTTCTTTAACTGTTCCATTTTGAACTACTTCAAAATCTTATTAAGGTATGTACTCATTGAAAAAACTTATTAAGCGTCTTGATCTATCTCTATAGATCTTGATGCTCAATATGTAAGCAGCTTCACCGAGATCTTTCTTTGAAAAAACTCCTTACAAACACTCCTTTATGCTTTGCAGAATAATTCTACATTATTTACGATCAACAATATGTCATTCACATATACTTATCAGAAATGCTGCAGTGCTCCCACTCACTTTCTTGTAAATACAGGCTTCACCGCAAGTCTGTATAAAACTATATGCTTTGATCAACTTATCTAAGCGTATATTCCAACTCCGTGATGCTTGCACCAGTCCATAGATGGATCGCTGGAGCTTGCATATTTGTTAGCACCTTTAGGATTGACAAAAACTTCTGGTTGCATCATATACAACTCTTCTTTAATAAATCCATTAAGGAATGCAGTTTTGTTTATCCATTTGCCAGATTTCATAAAATGCGGCAATTGCTAACATGATTCGGATAGATTTAAGCATAGATACGAGTGAGAAACTCTCATCGTAGTTAACACCTTAAACTTGTTGAAAACCTTTTGCGACAATTCTAGCTTTGTAGATAGTAACACTACTATCAGCGTCCGTCTTCCTCTTCAAGATCCATTTAATCTCAATGGCTCGCCGATCATTGGGCAAGTCAATCAAAGTCCATACTTTGTTCTCATACAATGATCTCATCTCAGATATCATGGCCTCAAGCCATTTTGCGGAATCTGGGCTCACCATCGCTTCTTCGTAGTTCGTAGGTTCGTCATGGTCTAGTAACATAACCTCCAGAACAGGATTACCGTACCACTCTGGTGCGGATCTTACTCTGGTTGACCTACGAGGTTCAGTAACAACTTGATCTGAAGTTTCATGATCATCATCATTAACTTCCTCACTAATTGGTGTAGGTGTCACAGGAACCGGTTTTCTGTGATGAACTACTTTCCAATAAGCGATGAGGTACAGTTACCTCATCAAGCTCTACTTTCCTCCCACTCACTTCTTTCGAGAGAAACTCCTTCTCTAAAAAGGATCCATTCTTAGCAACGAATGTCTTGCCTTCAGATCTGTGATAGAAGGTGTACCCAACTGTCTCCTTTGGGTATCCTATGAAGACACATTTCTCCGATTTGGATTTGAGCTTATCAGGATGAAACCTTTTCACATAAGCATCGCAACCCCAAACTTTAAGAAACAACAACTTTGGTTTCTTGCCAAACCACAGTTCATACGGTGTCGTCTCAAACGGATTTAGATGGTGCCCTTTTTTTTTACGTGAATGCAGCTGTCTCTAATGCATAACCCCAAAACTATAGTGGTAAATCGGTAAGAAACATCATAGATTGCACTATATCCAATAAAGTACGGTTATGATGTTCAGACACACCATTATGCTGTGGTGTTCCAGGCGGCATGAGTTTGTGAAACTATTCCACATTGTTTTAATTGAAGACCAAACTCGTAACTCAAATATTTGTCTCCGCGATCAGATCATAGAAACTTTATTTTCTTGTCACGATGATTTTCCACTTCACTCTGAAATTCTTTGAACTTTTCAAATGTTTCAGACTTATGTTTCATCAAGTAGATATACCCATATCTGCTCAAATCATCTGTGAAGGTCAGAAAAATAACGATACCCGCCGCGAGCCTCAACACTCATCGGATCACATACATCAGTATGTATTATTTCCAATAAGTCAGTTGCTCACTCCATTGTTCCGGAGAACGGAGTCTTAGTCATCTTGCCCATAAGGCATGGTTCGCAAGCATCAAGTGATTCATAATCAAGTGATTCCAAAAGCCCATCAGCATGGAGTTTCTTCATGCGCTTTACACCATTATGACCTAAACGGCAGTGCCACAAATAAGTTGCACTATCATTATTAACTTTGCATCTTTTGGCTTCATTATTATGAATATGTGTATCACTACGATCGAGATCCAACGAACCATTTTCATTGGGTGTGTAACCATTATTATGAATATGTGTACCTCCGCTGCTGTGATCTCACGTGCCCACTGCTTGAGCTGGCGGTGAGAAGCGTGCAGCGAGGCGCCACCATCGACGCACATGGCCTCTGTAGCCTTCTGAAACTCTTGCTCGCCGGACTCGTCGTCCTCGTCATGATCGTCGTCTTCCTGCTTCTTGTCGCGGCCCCGAGCGGGCCTCTCTTGTTGGTTATCCTTGCCGCTGCGGCCTCCTTGGCCGCCACACTTCTTGCTGGATCCTTCGGCACCATACTGACCCTTCTCCTTGTCCCGCCTCTCATACTTGGCCTTTTGCTTCTCTGCAAGCAGCTCGACTTGTCGGCAGTTCTAGAGGTCGTGGCCCTTGGTGCGGTGGATCTTGCAGTATTGCTTGTCGGAGCCCCCTGGCTTGTCGGCAGCAACCACGGCCCGGCAAGCGGCTCACCCGGCAATCACCTTGTCGGGGTCGTCTGCCTTGGCCTTCTTGGCAGCGCCGGTGTCGTCGGATCCCTCGACGGCAAGCACGACCTTGCCCTTGCGTTTCCTGTTGCGACGCCGACCCTTCTTCGTCGGGGTGGTGGCGTCTTCGTTGGTAGAGTCGGTTTCCACGCCGGCGTCCTCGCCGGGGTACTTCCTCCCCTCTTCAGCCCGAGCGCATCTATCGGCCAGAACATAGAGTTTGGCCACATCCTTGTCCTTGTTCATCGGCAGCTCTTCACACATCTTGCGGTTGCGCACATTCTGATGGAACGCGCTGATCACGGCGGCAGGATGAACATCTGGGATGTTGTATTGCACCCGGCTGAACCTCTGTATGTACTTGCGTAGGTTTTCACCTTCCTTCTGGGGAATGATTTGCAAATCACTCGCCTGACCATGAGCTTGGTGGCCTCCGGTGAAGGCACCAACGAACTCATGAGACAGATCTGACCAAGAAGAAATGTAATCGCCGGCAAGTGCATCAACCAAGACATGACATTGGGTTGCAGGGCCAACGGGAAGTAATTGGCAAGCACCTTGTCGTCATGAGCTCCAGCAGCTTGCATCGCGATGGTGTAGATGCTAAGGAACTCCGACGGGTGGGTCTTGCCGACGTCGGGCTTGAACGTACGGTGGGATGGCCACTGGAACTGCCGCAGCTCACGGATAAAGGGCGGGCAACCCACCTCGTAAGGTAGGCCACCGGTGCCTCCCAGTGCTGGGTGGTCCATAGAGGGCCCCGCCCGCCTATCTGACAGGTGGCGTGTACCGCGCCGTCGCTCGATGGTGGTTCGAGCGTCTTCATGGGCTCGCTCCCGAAGAACTTGGCGCTGGTCGCTGTGGGTCCGTGGGTCGGACGACGCTATGGAAATGTTATCACAAGCGTCATCATGACGGATCGACACATGCGGTGGCCGGCATGTAGGAGGAGAGTGCACCGTGGCCGCAGCACCTCCGGCCCCTCCACCGCTGGCATGCGATGGTTAGACGGAGCGCCGGCCTGAGGGCCCCGCTGGCCGTGGCTCTTCTTGGTTGGCGACACTGATGAGGCTCCGGATGCTTAGTGTAGATACGGTGGCCGTCGCCGATGGCGAAAACCCATTGTCGGCACGTCCCGATCAGGGGTCCCCGCCGTTCTCTCTCACAAAGCTGGTGAGGTTGCCTTCGTCCCTTGCTCACTGCCGCGACGTGGGCAGTTGCCGCCTCCCACCGCCCTCCTCAAGGTTGAGCTACGTCCCTCAGGTACAACTCCCTTTACAGCCGGCTTGCACCACTGCTCCAGCTGCGCACATCACTCCCTGTGGATATTTCTCTACTTCTTTGCCCCGCACATACCTCTACTGGCTTCTACGTACTGTATTTGTGATGAGTTTATGTCTCATCAACTAGTCCCAGTAATCTTATTCTAATCACGCTTCTTCAATTTCTTTGCCACAGGGATGCTCATCTCGATTTTGGTGAAACTGCACAAAATGATCCGATGGTCAAAAGGTTGCAAACTTCACTTATTAGGAAGCTCGAACGTTGCCAGCAAATTGAAGCCTGGTCAGGGTTCACGGTTCAAGGGCTAGGGACTGCATGGATCGTTTTTTTCTTTAGCTGCCTCTGTTCCAAAATAAGTGTCAACTTTAGTAGTAGTACAACTTTGTAGTAAAGTTTGCACAAAGTTGAGACACTTATTTTGGAACGGAGGGAGTACATATTTGCTATGATATGTCAATCATTGGGATGCAATAGCATGCATATTAGTCTCCTTTGTATTTGATGAAATGTTGCAACGGGCAACCTTGGACGCAAGATACATGTAACAGAAGCTGGAAGCTTCATAGCATTGTACACATTTATCTCGCTGATAAATTATAGTACGTACTATACTAGTACTTCCTTCGTTCCTAAATATAAGTCTTTGTAGAGATTTCACCATGAACCACATGCAGATGTATATAGATGCATTTTAAGTGTAGATTCATTCATTTTGTTCCGTATGTAGTGGAATCTCTACAAAGACTTATCTACTAGTAATAGCTAGCCCCCACTACTAGGAATTCTCTATCCTCTCCTTGAACCACATCATCAAAATTGATGTAGCCGTTAGATGAAGTAAATCAGTCCATAATAGCCGTCTGATCTAGACGTTGAGAGGCTCCGCACTAAGCCACATGCAAGCATGCAGAAATACCCTGGCACATGCATGTGAGTGGGTTTTAAATCACATCAACATGTCTGCATGCATGTAAGTGAGCTTTTAAGTCCCATTAACATGTCAAAAAGAAAAATATAATCCCATTATGCAGTAGGAGTTGGCTGATCTTTTTTCCTTACGTGGGATGATCTAAATGATGATGGGAGTTTATTTAGTTTGGCTACCACATTTGTCATGTGGTTATAGAGTTTTTTTAGTTCTATAAAATCGATAATTTTGCGTAGAGAGATATACCGCTGTTCCGCGGCAACGCGCGGGGACTCATCTAGTAATATTTAGGAACGGAGGGCGTACTATGTAAAGAGTTAGGTGTCGCACGGTGATAGTGTGAGGTGGGCCATGTAATCACTGAGCCTGCGTGTTTTCACTGCTCTTGCACGCCTCCGCTGTAAGAATGGAGAAAATTGTAAGCTAGTAGTAGTACCTCCTTTCGCCGAAAGTGTGGGACATCCAGCAGTCCTACCACCTCGGTAATAAAGACCAATGAGCCGTCAAATCACATAGACCCAGCAGTAAGTTGGATGGACGAAGCAACCATCACTCCTGCGCCAGTGAGAGGTCGCATCCGCTCTGCCTGGGCATGAATGCGGCACCGATTCTTTGGAGCGGCGCTGACCGTTTCGGGCGGGAAGCGCGCGCGGGCGATAGAGGGGCGTTGGGTGGGCCAGGCTGGTCAGGAGTGGGCATGGCAGCTGTCCGCATGTCCCTACCGGACACGCCCGGAAACGAGAGGATGCACCAACTCTCGCGGCTAAAATCGTACACTACACAACATCTCTCTGTAGGAGTAGGTCGATCTGTCGCTCTCTCTAACACACACATGCTGTTAAACACACACACACACGCACCTTGGTCCCGTTGCACCTTCTAACATGACTTATTACACCTACACGGAGGGAGTAGTAAGTATACGAGATACGGTGGCACACTGACTTAAGTCGAATACAAGTGCCCAAAATTTGTGTGCATGTTATAATAAAGATTCACTTAAAATAGTACGTGAGCGAACAGAGGGATCAATTGGACAGTGCCCGAGCAGTAGCGAGATGTGTGAGGTAAGATACACCACTGGCGCCTTTAGTTTTTCTTATTAATTTGTTTGTTTCACCCTCTAACTGGTGGGACCCAACGTACTACGTGGAGAGAGGTAAGGTGACTAAGGCTGCATTATTTTTCCACCACTATGGATAGTCTTACCACCAAAGCCACATGACATGATTATGATTGAAATCCCAATGACTCCCACACACACAAAAAAACACGGCATGCTTGTCACACGAATGCAGGAATGTATAAAAGGGTATTTCCCTCTCGTTGAACATAACGGGAGGGTTGTGTAGCTGGTTAGCCTGTTCGCTCATCAAACTTGAGGTCTCGGGTTCGATAACTACACTTGAGCATAATTTGTGCCAGGAGGATTCTTTGAGTGGTCAAAATGTTTTCTAGGGTTGGCACGCTTCTCTCTCTCTCTCTCTCTCTCTAGTATATATATACACGCTGGAGCCTCAGCGCTTGTAGTTGCTCTCTTCACACTCTCTCGCCCTCTCCCACTGGAGCCTCAGCGCTTGTAGTTGCTCTCTTCACACTCTCTCGCCCTCTCTAGATCTAAACAAGACTTCGTTGGCCTCTCTCTCCCCTCACTGCTGCTTAAAGAGCCGGCAGGATCCGTCCGCCGGGAAGGGAAGGAGGCTTAACGCTGTCGCCGCCGGCGAGGGACTACTGGCGCGGGAGGGCCTCCGACCCCTTCTTCTTCGCCGCCGTCCTGTCGCCCACCGAACCACGCCCCAAGAACCTTAAGGTATAATTTACTTACTCCACATGCATTGCTCTAGCTGCATGTATACCATGAATCTAGGACGTGGTTCAAAGAGGAAAGGAGTGGGGGAAAGTAGTGGGAAAAGTTGTATATAGCATGAATCTAGGATGTGGTTCAAAGAGGAAATGAAGGGGGAAAGTTGTATAGCATGAATCTAGGACGTGGTTCAAAGAGGAAAGGAATGGGGGAAAGTAGTGGGGAAAGTTGTATCGCATAAATCTAGGACGTGGTTCAAAGAGGAAAGGAAGGGGCGAAACTACTAGTTCAAAAAGGAAAGGAAGGGACAAGGCTGTAGAGTTTGAGCAGGACTAGATTTGCTGCGCTCACATAGGGAAAGGTGTCTAAAGATAACAAAACTGGGACCATCACAAATATGCTCCTTGGTTGTTTGTTCTTTGTTGCAACAGACTGTGCATGACCACAGTACATCGGTAGATGCACATGGTGCTGGTGCGTCCACTGTCCCGTGCAACTCATTAGCTGTTGTTAATCTAAGGCCCTGTTTGGTTAAAAACTCCCTAGTCCCTACCTGCTTGGTTCCAGGGACTAAACATGGACTAGAGGTTATTAAATGACATGCTAAAAGACCATGTTACCCCTAGTAATGAACTAATAGAGACAAGGTGCGATGCATGGCAGGGGCAACTGTTGGAAAAAGTCCCAAAAAGACTCCCTCGGGGTCTTCTTTCTTTAGTCCCAAATGCCCACTTTTAGTCCCTAAAAGTCCCTCCTGTTTGGTTTAGATGGGACTGACACTGAGTTTTTTTAGTCCCTACACCAAAATGTCCCTGTAAACAAACACCCTCTAATACTGCCGCTGGAAAATTGATGCAATGCCACAGTTAAAAGCAAATTACATGTTTAACGAATTTTATTGTTAATATAATCTCTATGTTAATATTAATCAATGCCACCGTTTGAGAAATGCTACTGTCTTGCTTTCTTTCCCATTTAGATAAGGTAGATGCTTCTTTTTGTTGGCTTCTGTGTCATCCACAGTTATTGACCACTAATTGTTTCCTTTGCACCTCTGTGTAAACATGGTTATCTACTTCACCTCATTGCCATTGTGACCTTTTGTTGCACTACACAAAACACTTTTGTTCTAAGAGTGTTTTGTGCAGTTCAACCAAAATGTCACACCGACAATGTTGCTTGATTGCTTGATCTTAGTGGAACTGCACAAGAGGAGATCTTACTTCCTATCCGTTAAGGCGAATTTGGTTTAGATCTTCTTCTTGTGAGTTGTTTGAATTCCGCATCATGAGAGGTCAGTACTAGCCTTCTTTCACATGATTCTGCAGTGTGCTTTCATATGTTGTGCTACTTGTACGATAATGTTGCTTGATTTTAGTGAACTGCACAAATGGAGACAAGACTTCCAATCTGTATGTGCACCGTAATATCCCATTGAGGTAAGATAAGGATATTTCACAACTGCTGGCCTATATTTTGCCACTTTCATCAGAAAGTTAAGTTTAGTACTATACTTGTGCTCCATAATTGACATGCCAAATCTTACATTGAAGGCGAAGCTTGTTTGTTATTGAACCAAGTGATGAAGGGGAAGAACAAGCGGAAGAAAAACAAAAATCAACTCCCGGTGCTGTAATGAAGCACTGGAACTGTGATGACACAAGTAATGATATAGTTTTGCATCTTAATTTATTGCTATGGCTGGAACGAGCAATTGTTTTGCCACTAATTTGATGCCACTCTTAATGTAATATGTAATTATCTCTACTTGTGCAAACAGGGATCTTCTTTGAAGATACCATATATTTTAGTGGAACTGCACAAGAAGATGTTGGAAACATTAAACTAATCGAGGAGTATATAGTAAGCATGGCCACCACCGTAGATAGCAACAGATGGTTCCGGAGAAGTGCTTCATCTATATGCTCTACACAATAAGCCTCCTGACAAAGGTTGGTACTCGCCCACTGATTTCATCCATATGATTGACCTTTGTCATCTCTATTGGTGTTGTGCTACTGTTTAGATACTGTCATGAAAAAGTGGTATTGTCCTTGAGAAGTGCTTCATCTGTGCTGTTATATATATTTCCTTTCCTTTTTTTCGAGCAAACAGGGATGCTAGCATTTAGTTGTCCTCTTGTCTTTGCACAACAGGATCATCTTCCTCTGAAGAAGAATATGGAGTATGTGAAGTGACTAGTTCCGATTATGCCAGGATGAAGAAGCCCTGTCTATCTTCTCATCAGAAGGAGTAGTTGATGGATGGTTACATTACTCCCCACAAGACCAAACTAACTTCAGCTCAGAAGGACTGACAAATCTCCATTTTTTTGCTATGATGCGCGAGTACAATGTTGTTCTAGGATTCTTTCTGGTGAGTTCCATTTTTCTAAAAGTGTGCTTTACATGGAACATGTATGTGCCTGTTGAAACTGTCAATTCATAGTATAGTTTGCTTTATACTAATCACTTTTTTGTATTTGTGCAAACAGGGGTGCTCAGCTTGATTTCAATGGGAACTGCACAAAATGTTCATGAATACATCAAATCATTCATTTCCACCACAAGAAAGGAGGTGCCGATAAGTTCAAGGTGTTGCAACATATAAGGGCGAAATCATACAAGCTACGCGCGAATTTGGTTGATTTTGGTGGAACTGCACAAAAAGCACAGCTGGTTTATTTAGCACGAGGTGCCATGTCAATGTCCGAACTGATGGCAAACCCTGCCCATTCCACAATCGTAGGCATTTGATATTTTGGAATGGGACAACCTTGTCAAATTTTGCTCATTGATTTTAGCAAGACATGCGTTTGATATTTTCGAATGGGACGCCCTTTGCTGTCAGCAGCGTCGATCAATTTTTTCTTTATTCTTTAGTTGTGAAGTAAATATTGCCTCTGACATGTGAGTCGCTGAGATGCATAATCATCGATTGTTTTGAATGTTCTCTATGAATTGCCAAGCATGTGTGTTTGATTGCAATGTACAGAAACGCTAAAAAGCTGCTCAAACTCTTTGTACTCCTTCTGTTCCCTTTTACTTCGCACATTGTGAAAGTGCATACTTTTTTGTATAAGATTGGTCAAAGTATAGATACTTTGACTGCAGACAAAAGTTGTATGCAGACTAGAAAGGACCGGAGGGAGTACATGTGAAACTGCTGCAAACGAGGTGGTCACCCTGGGAATAATGCTAGTACGTATTGTTTTGCATGTTCATCCAATGCCAGTGATACAGGAATTCAAACTAATCAAAATAAATTCATTCATACACGGCCGGATTTCATATAAACATGCCGGATTTCATTACATTTCATACATTCTTCAACTAAAAAGGGGTGCGCTGGAGGTATAACTAATTAACCGAAGCTACCCACCTGTGTCCCGCTGAGCCGAACAGAAGCTTCAGTGACTTAACTGCAGGTGCTGTTGCGTAACTGACATGTGGCCTATTGGGCCCACGTGTCAGTCAGCCAACTACACCAGAAGTTAAGTAGAAGCAGCGTTCTTCTCCAGCGCAGCTCTCCGACTCCACGTCGCCGCCAAGAAGCTAACCGACCGTCAATGGTCAACCCGCCTAGCTTGGCTTCAACCGGAGGGTAGCAGCGGTGGCCTTACTTGGACCCGAGCGGCGACGACCTACCGTGTTCTACTCTTCCTCATTTTCTGTGTGGCGTGGCCTCGTTGGCAGCGGGGCGGGGCCACGGCGGAGCCGGCGATGTCCTCTGTCTCGTTGCCGGCGGGCGGTGCCTCAGCGGAGTGGTGGAAACCCTCCCCCATGTTGCCGGCAGGGTGGGGCCTCGGCTGAGCCGGCGATGTCCTCTGCCTCGTTGTTGGCGGGGCAGGGCCTCGGCGGAGCTGGCGGTGTCCTCTGCCTCGTTGTTGGCGCCGCGGGGCCTCATCGACGCCAGCGGAGCGGGGACTCGTCGGAGCCGGCATTGTCCTCTGCCTCGTCCTCGGTCTCGCCAAACAGCGCCTTGTCCGCTTCATCGCCCTCTTGGCTAGCCTCTTTGTAGGTGGCCGCAGCCTCCGCCACCCGCATGCGGTACCGCCAGCGCTCGAGGCGGCCCTTGCGGGCGGAGCGGTACGAGTCGAGCAGCGCCTCCAGCTCCGCCCGCTCCGCGACGATCTGCTCCTCCCCCTGCAGGTGCTCCTGGAGGACATGGTGGTTGTAGGCGGTGTCGGCCTGCGCCTCCCGGAACTGCTCCTCACGCATCTGCCTCACCCTGTCCATATATTGGGCACGGGCCTCGCCGATGGTCATGGTGCAATGCACCAGCGAGGATGGCGCGGAGGAGGGGGTTGGCGCCGGATCGTCAACTACCATGTTCTCCATTGGGACGTCGTCGTCCTCCGGCTGCCTGCCGGCCAGCCGGTCGGCAGCAATGGCGGCCATCCCCTTGTGGTCCGTCGTCCGCCCGTCCCAAAGAGCGCTGGAGTGTGAGGAAGCCATGGTGGGCAGTAGTGGTGTGGACAGGAGAAAAGGAACGGATGCGGATGACTGCGGCTATGGCCGGCGCAACAGTTTATATACCAATAGTGGGTGGGCAGAGGGACGGACGTGTGGCGCAGGAGTAGCCGCCTCGGCAACTGCGTATCATTAATGTGGGCGGCAGATGGACAGACGGACGGCACTTGTGTCGTTTGAAGGCGGAGCAATCACCTGCACCGGTAAGCGGGGCGGGCGGCACTGACTGTTTCGGGCGGAAAGCGCGCGCGGGCGAGGGGATGACTTTACTTGGAGAGGATGACAATGGGGACCCACCACATAGCCTCACGTACGCAAGTGCCTCCTTATTATATAACTATAATTTATTTTGCTTCCTCCTGGTTTCCTGACATCACGGTCCCACACCATTGTCAACCTATGTAGTAGTCAATAAACGAGAGAATTGCACAAGAAGCGGCCGACAGCTGGGACCAAGCAGCTCGAGCAGTATTTGTGTTTTTGAGGTGTGAGCACTTCAGAATTTTTCGATGTTTAGCCCAGATATTAATTTTTCTCCTCTGAACAACAACGAAAACACCGCTGCAGGTATTAACTGGGCGGGCTGTGGCCCGTCTAGCCCAGGCCAGATATCCAGCCTAGATATTAATTTTATTTCAAGCTGAAAATGGCTAGGCCAGCTATACTTTTTTTAGGAATACCCAGGCAAGGTCAAGTTGTTATTCTCCGCCCCGCTGGGCTACAAATCTTTCCTAGGAGGGATGCATTAGGCTTAAGAAGAAAATGGGCTTTAAGAAATAATAAATGGGATGTAATTATAAAAACTGGGCAGTAACTATAAAAAATGCACCAAACACGTGATTACTTTATAAAATATTATTTTTGGATATTGAAAATTTTAATTTCATTAATTGTTGCGAGCGCAATGTTTCGTTGGATTTTTACGTAATATAAATTTATATTGAAATTGTATTTAATCGGACTAGAAATTTCGGGATAAAAATATTTCGGATCCCATCAAAATGTGGGAAATTTTATTGAATTCTGTTTTGAACGGTTGGTTGAAATGGGGTGTACTTTTAACAAACTATAAATGGGCTGTAGTAAATTCCATTAGAATTCAAAAATGGGCTACACATTCTTACAAATCTCAAATGGGCTATAAGTTCTCTGCCACTCACTTCTGGCCTTACTAAGTTGACGCGTCCCCTAAAAAAACAGAGTTGACGCGTATGCAAGGCTTTGTCAACTTATAGTCAACACACGGTTCTAGCAGCAGTGGCCGTTGGATGTCCATCCAATGGATGCCGTGCTTCTTCTTCAATCTCGGATATTCTAGCTTCACCCGCCCAAAAAATGATTCCTCCCCCGACATCTGGGGCGCACCGTTTCGGAAGCTGACCTGTGGGCCTACTAAGTTGACGTACCAAGGGCTTTGTCAACTTAGTCAATATAAACGATTCTAGCTGCAGTGACCGTACGATGTCCATCCAACGGCCGTCGTGCTTCTTCAACCTCTGGTCTTCTTGCTCCAGCCGCCCAAAGCGGCGCCGGTCGTGCCGCCTGCTCCTGCCTTCCGTGGCCGGCTGTGCTGCCGCGGAGGCCTCACCGCCCCCTACTACTCCCACCGCTGGCCAGGCCATCCCTCCACTCACCCACACCCCCTGTTATTCTGCGGCGACGGCAGCGCAGCCGAACCAGTCAACCCTCGTACTCCTCTCCGCGTGTGCATCCACTGCCGCGTCTTCCCCGGCTCCGCATCGTCCCCTTCCTAGGCCTCGCCGTCGTCCACCGCCCTGGTGCACTCGGCGCGGTGTGATCAACGTGGTCAAGGAACAACTTCCATCGGACGTGGACTGTACGTGGAGAGGCTAATAGCTGGGTCCATGGCAGCCGCAAGGAAGTGCCTCCTTATTACGCGCAAAATAATTATTCCTCCACCTGACAGCGGGGACCCACCGGACGGGCCACCGTATTTCACGAAAAAAATGAATCGCCCCCTCACTGCTGGGACCCACGAGCTACATCTTCGCACGCAAGGGAGTGCGTCCGAAAAAAAACGATTCGCCCCCTGACTACTGGGACCCACCAGCTACATCTTCGCACGCAAGGAAGTGCGTCTGAAAAAAAAAACGATTCGCCCCCGACTGCTGGGACCCACCAGCTACACCTTCGCACGCAAGGACGTGCGTCCGGGCAAAAAAACGATTCGCCCCCTGGCTGCTGGGACCCAGCAGCTACACCTTCGCACGCAAGGAAGTGCGTCCGGGCCAAAAAAACAAAACGATTCGCCCCCCTGACTGCTGGGACCCACCAGCTACATCTTCGCAGGCAAGGAAGTGCCTGACAGTCGGGACCCACCTGGCCGAAGCGTATGTAGCGTTGTCATTCTGGTCGCGAACGTGTACGTACATACTGGTCGATGTAGAGGCGCGCACGTGTCGTAGTAGAGGCACGCACGTAGCATGTACACGTACGTACAGCGGCCCGGGTGCAAGAAAGAAAATACGGCCACGTATGTGTACATACGGGCAGGGTCTCGAACGCCTACTCGCGCATACGTACGGCCAGGTGTCGTGTACATGGCTGCGTCGGAACGGAGAAACAACGTCGTCGTCGTGTTGATGGGGAGGCAACGGAATGCGCAGTGTTCATGGGGAGGCAACAGAATGCGTCGTGTTCATGGGGAGGCAACGGAATGCGTCGTGTTCATCGGGAGGCAACGGAATGCGTCGTGTTCATCGGGAGGCAACGGAACGCGTGGGAGCCAACCGGCTGGGTCGGAACGGAATGCGTGGTTGTGTTCATCGGGAGGGCTTGGACGGAACAAGCAATGGAAATGAGGCCTGGCGTACCGCAGAACGGAGGAAACGGACCTCCTACGTTCGGAACAGGGTCCTGTTGATCGGGAGGGGTGTGGCGTACCGCAAAACGGAGGAAACGGACCGCCTACGGTTGAAATGGGGGTCCTGTTGATCAGGAGGGGTGTGGCGTACCGCAAAATGGACGAAACGGACCTCCTACGGTCGAAACGGGGGTCCTGTTGATCGGGAGGGGTGTGGCGTACCGCAAAATGGACGAAACGGACCTCCTACGGTCGAAACGGGGGTCCTGTTGATCGGGAGGGGTGTGGCGTACCGCAAAACGGACGAAACGGACCTCCTACGGTCGAAACAGGGGTCCTGTTCATCGGGAGGGGTGTGGCGTACCGCAAAATGGGACTCCACGGGATACTGTTCATCTCCACCGTCGACCTCCTCTAGCCTCCACGGGCTACCGTCGACCTCCTCCAGCCTCCACGGGCTCCTGTTCATCTAGCCTCAACCGCGCGCTACTCCACCGGCTACTGTTCAACCACCCCTCCACGGGCACCCCTCCACCGTCTACTGTTCATCCAGCCCTCCACACCATGGGGTCTTGTTCAACCACCCCTCCACGGGCACCCCTCCACCGTCTACTGTTCATCTAGCCCTCCACCACACGACGGGGTCCTGTTCATCCAGAGGCAACGCCACCGCTCACTGTTCATCCACCCCCCCCCCCCCGCAACGCTCACTGTTCATCCAATCGATCGGCTTCAGTTAGCAGCAGTAGCGAAGGAATCGCTCGATCGGGTTCAGTTAACAGCCATCGATCGATCGCTCGGGTTCAGTAACGCGTAGCCTGCAGTGCAATCGCTCGGGTTCAGTTAGAGCCCAACACCTCGCTCGGGTTCAGTTAGAGCCAACGCCTCGCACACACGCGCGTACGTGTACGAGAGAAACGCGCATCGCTCGGCCCCCGACCTCCCACCATAACCGGGAACTCCCTGAAATTTTCCTCCGCCTCGCTTCCACCACGGTTTTTTCCGTCATGGACGGCCCAAAGAATGTCATGCAGCTGCGTCTCCGGCCCACCCAGGACGAAAAGCCCATTTTCTGTCATGATTTTTTGTCATAGAAGTAGGAGCCCACGACATCTATGATGATACCGGGTTTTGTCACAATTATCGCCATAGAAGTGTCATATGTATGACATAATTTTTTTTCGTTCGGCCCAAAATGTCACGGATGTGTCTTTTTTTTGTAGTGGTAGGTGTGCGAAACTTTGGTAGGCATGCCAGCAGTCCGGTGCGCAGGCTCATCGGGAGGCGAGCCATCAGTTTGACCGCCGCCCGCCTCTCTCCCACAACTCCCACTACTCCATATTAATGGTGCGCCCGAGCGGCCGCACCCCCATCCTCGCTATGCACACAGAATCCTCTCTCTTCGCTTGCAACCTCGACGCCGCTCTCAGTCCTCAAAGCCGTCAGGGGATGAGGATGCTGCCGACGCGCCCCATCGGAGGGAGTGGCGACGCTGGGGCTGCTAAAGCACCGGAGCACGGCGTGGAGATGGAGACAGAGGTTGCGTTCACCGCCGGTGAGTTATCGCTGCACCCTGACGTCGTCGACGGCGTCGAGCTTCCACAGCCAGAGGTGGAGTTCCACACCGACTCCGACGACCACTCCGGCGACGACTCCGATGACCACTCCGGCGACGACTCCGGCGACCACTCCGGCGACGATTCCGACGACGACGGACAACTGGTTAGTCATCTATACCGATTTATGTGTCAAATGGATCATAGGGTTTCTCTGTTTACTCCTGCCTCCCCCTTTTTAGAATAGAAATCTTGTGGTTATGTTCTCCCAATCCATGAAATCTGAGTACGTTTCGTTAGATCCGTGTAGTGTATTGATTGTTTGAATGGTACAGGTGATAAGTGATTAGTTGTTTCATCTATGCAAATGCTTTCTACTAGTAATCTGACAAGGGTTAGAGCTCGTGCTAATAATTCCTAGCCAGGACTTGACAATTGATTTTGAATGACCTACATATGTTTGTGCAATTATTTTCTTCAAGATTGGTCTGTACATAGACGACTGTGCTTAAAAATTGAACCATAATCTCTGAATATGTATAAATAAATAGCCATAAATTCCTAATCCTACTTCACGGCATGTAATCAGTGATTTGATGCCAAATTTGTTTTACTATATGTATAGGTGCTGTCTGACGATTTGGACAGCGAGGATGAAGATGCCTAGAGGAGGTACAAGAGGCGAATCCTGAGGGAGCATTAGGCGGGAATGCATAACAGGCGTATTAGGACCTGGAACGACGGCTATGGATGCCCATTTTGCAACAAAAGATTCATGACGCGTATCTAAGTGTTCTTGCGCATGCAAGAGGACGGGCCGTTGGCTCCTTCAAGCAGAAGTATTCTCGCAGGGTGGTGCACGGCGCATACGCCGAGTACCTGGAGAAGCTTCAGGATCATGCCGGCCGCATGTGAGATGAGATGTGGGATGGATCGAACTATGTACGCTTGAGTATGCTTAATGACAGTTGAACTATGTACTTATGGTTGAACTATGCTTATGTACGTGTACGCTTATTATCTATGTCTGACTATGTTAAATATTTCGCCAAATTTTTGTAAAAATTACAACGGGGGACCAATAAACCAGGACGGAGGTAGTACGTCAATCACACACGGTTCCCAAAATTGGAACAATGTGCAATGACTATCATTTTGCCTGCTGCGTCAATCACACACGGTTCGCTCTAGCAAACCGTCGCCCCCAAAATTCTTTGTGGGACAGAAAACCCTCACCACCCAATACAAAAAAGAAAAAAGAAAACCCTCACCATCCCCACGTCACAAAAACCCTCACCCGCCCGCCACCCACCTCTGCCCCTCTGGTACGTTCCCCATTCACACCTGCACAAGCACCTCCGCGTCTATGCCATGGCACCGCCTATCGCGGCGGTAAACACTTAGCTCGCCGCCAGCAGCTGCCGCCAGGTTGCCGGCAAAGCCCACCGCATTTCGCCACTTCCGCTTGCCGCCGCCTATCGCCATCGACTTTCTCGACGCTGCTCGCGGTCGACCCAACTCCGCTCGGTTGGGGAACCTGCCGTACTGAGGGTTCTTTCTCATGGACGACAAGGTAACTAATTTAACGAGATATTATCTCATCTCTTATCCCAGTTCATCTGCCTCCTTTAATCACCCGGCGGAAATCGCCTTGAATTCATTTTTATTCGAGCTAATTTGAGGGTTTTCTTTCATTCATAGAATGTATAGTGCACCGATACTTCAGGACTTGGCGACCGCCGCCAGAGATTCCATCTCATCGTACCAGATAACTTGAGGATGCGCGCGGTATGTTCAATCTCACCCTAAATCGGTTGGCATGGCCTACTTTCCTGAACATATTCTAAATATTGCTACATTTGGATAAAAGGTGCCACATGCACCATATACGTCAAAGGGGATTTTCCCCTCTTCTTTCTATATTAGGCAAATTAATGATGTATTGTTCTTTCGATTACTCTCATATTTCCATGACATCATGTTTACCCTATCTGTTTAATTATAGAGTTTTGTCCTTCGATTTCAACTGCTGTACAGTTCTTTCAATTTGGGCCCATATTTGCATGTTACCATATTTTCTTTAACAACCCTACCATTTTTTGCAGTCCCTCGCTATGCAACAGATTATGTAGTGCACAATTTTTCCCTTTACATACATCAATGCTCCACGAATGTCATACTGTGCACAAACCATGGATTTATAATCATTGCTACTGTAAGACTTGATGGACGTGGTGACTACTATTTTGGCACTGGCTTTTGGATTGAAATTGCAAAGGTTTATGTAATGAAAGCTGGCACTAAAATTGCACTGCACATAGAAGGGCCTGGTCATGAGATATATGCTGACTTCCCCGACAAAATCATCCGTCCAGACTTTGTTCGAAGTAAGTTTTCTTTTCAACTATCTGCATATGTTGACTTACCCAGCAATGTCAAATGAGTTGTGTAGTATTTAAGCAACCAATTGTTATTCCCTTATCTTACGATATTCCTACCTAATAACTTCTAGTTACCAATACACTTTTCTATTGCCCTGTTTTAACTAAATATTCCCTGTACTCTGATTTCTATCAGAAAGCGCCGCTGACAAGGAGACTCCGGAGGTGGAGAACGGGGCTGCCAACAAGCGGAGGTGGGGCGTGCTAGAACCGCAAGCGACTCCAGTAGGCCTAGACTTAATCAGCAGCCTCCCCGATGATATCTTGAGAGTCATCATCTCCCTCCTCCCAATCAAATATGGGGCACAGACAACCCTCCTTTCCTGATGGAGGCGCCCCCTATGGAACTCCAGCCCTCTCGACCTCGTCGACACCCAGGAGCTCTGCCATGGCTATCGCAAAAGCTTGGATGCGTTCTCCAAGATCCTCGGTAGTCACCTTGGCCCAACCAAAGGCCTTAGAATGGGCAAGTTTCGTTCCAACGGCAAGGACCGAGCCAAGCTTGACGACTGGTTCCGATCCCCCGCCCTAGATCAGCTCGAGGAGCTCACTTTTGATGATGGGCATATGCGGTCGCTGCCAACGTCCGCACTGCGCCTCACGCCCATGCTGCGCATCGTCAAGTTCAGGAACTGCCATTTCCCGCCCCTTAATGACGCGCCCGCTCTTATTCTACCATGACTGAAGCACCTCGAGCTTGTCGCCATCTGCCTCTCAAAGGGTGACATGGAGCGCCTGCTCCGTGGCTGTACTGCACTCGAGTACCTTCGTCTTCAGGCGATCAATGGGTTGAGTACCTTCCACATCACCTCCATGACTCTCCGG
This sequence comes from Triticum aestivum, assembly GCF_018294505.1. Lineage (NCBI taxonomy): Eukaryota > Viridiplantae > Streptophyta > Magnoliopsida > Poales > Poaceae > Triticum > Triticum aestivum. The sequence goes on from NC_057814.1 coordinate 534,580,579, forward strand.
ACTATTTATGTGTGTTGGTGGTGCGGCAGGAAGATATCACAAAAGGTGGACCATGGTATGGTCATCCAGGACACACCTGCACTTGAGCGATTACTTGTAGTTGATCAAGAAGGTCCAATAAGAATCAATGTCATTTCTGCGCTGAAATTGACAGTGGGTGGGCTATTCGTCTGACAAATACTCCAAACTTGTTATTGTATCCACACCCGTTCAGGTACAACAACTGCCTTCTACCTCTCCTTCTACAAATTAACATTATTTCTAATTTTGAAGATGTTTGTTCGTCTGTCATTCAGAAAATGATTCCGACAAGCTTGACCCCGAAACTGCGCACAGTGAAGGTCTTGGCACTAGAATCTATCGGGCCCGACCTGGAGCAAGTTGTCAGTTTCCTGAGATGCTTTCCGTGCCTGGAGAAGCTATATATGAAGGTGATGTTCCTTTCCTGTTAAATGTTAACCATAAGGGAGTTCAATTTTTGACAGCTTTTTCCAAGTTTACAATGACAATGTACTACGATTTCTGAAGGTTCTTTTGGAGGATTTCAGTACATACATGCCCCCGCATATTGGTTGCTTGATCCATATGGTTACAATCAATAAGCATTTCTCCTTTGGATTCATCTGTACTAGTTTTCTTAGGGAACTTTTCATCCACTCCAACGTCTTGTGAAGAAGGCTACATATTTCTAAAATGTAATCAAATGCCCATGTTAATCATGTCAGATCGAAGATGGCACGTTAGTGCATTTTACAAATCCTGCAAACCAAATAGGTAGTCCTGTAGTAATGTTCAAAACTGCATGTAGGCACTAACACGTTTTCTTCTTTTGCGGATAAGATTAGGCCCAGTGGTGGATAATGTGATACAATATAACAATCACGTCGAATGCCTAGATCTGCATCTCTCAGAAATTACTTTGAACTCCTACCGAGGGACCTTACCAGAGATTATATTCGCCAGGTTCTTTGTTGTCAGAGCAAGGGTGCTGAAGGAAATGAGGTTTGCCCTACATTTATTTCGCAAAAATGAATGGTCTGTTGATTAGCGCCGGCGCCTGCGGCAGAATGGAGTAGGCTCCAAAAATGCTAAATTTCATTTTGGAACTTCAGATGACAGAGTAATAGGAAGTCATCGGGTCAACCCCATACATGACTTCTCAGTGGCTGACCCCTTTGCAAAAATTGTGAGGTTTCGAAGCCAGACTTGGAAGCGGTGATATTAGTTTGAACCTCTCTGATATCCATGTTCAGCGCATCAGCTCGAGCGTTTGCAACTGATGAGCTGAATTTCATTTCTAATATCAGTTTGAACCTTGTAATCTTCGAATTTGAGCCATATAACTCTGGAATTTGAACCCTATAACATTTCGAGATTTTGTGGTACAATCATTGAAATGGCATTGTATGAGACTCGTATATTGCTAGCACTATTTTGACCTTAATATGCAATGGTCTTAGATTTTATTAACCATTCTTGAATCAGTTTACCTTGTCGATCTCACAACACACGATCTGTATAGCTAACTTGACTGCGATCTTCGACATTATTGCACACAGTTGGTTTCTTCCACAGTGTGCAATGTAGAGCGCAGAATTAATTATCGCACTCGAGTGTCCACGCCTGGGGTGCGGTGTTGTCAAGCGTGCACTGGATTCTGGAATCCTCCGCTATGAACGCCGTGACAAGATGTGACGATTACAGGCCGGTCGGCCCCCATTTATTATTACAACGGCCATTTAAACTACCCTTGTGTCTCTTCAACCTTTCGATCGTGCCCCACCATTGCAAGAAGCACACCCACCACAAGAAATTCTTAGAGGGTATCCTGCGCGGCTCCAATGGCGCTCCGAGCGGCGGCCGATGACGAGCAACAGTTCACCATGCGTGCCATGGTGGACACCCATAGAAGGTTCATGGACCTCTCGGTGGTGTACACCAACGACCCGGTTTGGGCATAGCACTTAATCCACATCATGGAGCTGTTGCTTGCCGAGGAGAAGTACAAGGTGGTCGGGTTCGACCTCGAGTACACCCGCTCTCGTGTCGGGTCTCGTCCCAAGGTCGCCGTCGCCCAGATGTGCGTGCGCCACCACGTCCTCGTTTACCACTACTGCCTGGCCACAAGGTCTTGCGAGCATTTCACCAGGTTTGTCAACAACCCCCACTACATGTTTGCTACGGTGGACATCACCAATGATGTAAAGGTGCTCGAGAGTTCGGGCATCGCCTGCCAGAATCTTGTCGACATCCAGGGCCAATACAAGTTCTGGGGCAGCAAGGAGCATGAGAAGGACTCACTGGTTCACCTCACCGAGGCCATCATCGACCCCTACTACAGAGACATGAAGGATTCGTGCAACAAGGACAACCGTGCCTGGCACTCGGCCTGGATGGAGAAACTCGACAAAGCTCACATCGTGTACGCGGCCAAGGAGTCGTACACGAGCTACGACATGTACCGTCTGATCGTTGACATGAAAAAGTCCCTCCTTCCCCAAAACGGGCAGGGATCCAGCCGGAAGCAGAGCAATGGCAAGCGTCGTCGCAACAATAAGTAGATGATTAGATCCTCGTTTCTCCTACTTTAGTATGCATGTAATTGCTTACTTTGGTGTGTAAAAATGTTATGTGTGTAGTCACCTGTGTAATTGTATGCTTAATTTGGTTATGCAATGCTGTCTTTTTAAGTATATATGTTGATGCTCTGTAGACAGAGAGTAGATGGTGTGCGGACAAAGAAAATCACATCACACACGGACTAAACAATGGAACCCGTCGGTGATGTTTTCATCAATCACTCACAATCGTATACCAGCAATCGTTTTCTCACAACACACGCGTCTTATTAGCAGCAACCGTCTGTGTTCTTATCGGTCTTCAGACACATTTCTGATTACAGACCTGTTTGCCGCGTATCACACACATCTTGTTAAGTTGAACCATTTCTGTTCTCATGTCTCAACGCAGACAGTTCATCCGAGTGAAATGCATGCCGTATATCGCACACACCTTTGATCTGGCTGACCGTTTCTTTTGTGTTGCCAAATCACAAACAGTTCATCCGAGTGAACCGTATGTTGTGTATTGCACACGCCTCCATCTGGCTGCCCGTTTCTTTGGTTCCTTCTCATCGCAAACAGTTCATTGAACTGAACCGTATGCCCTTCATCGCACACGCAACTAAACCTAAACCGTGTTTGATGCATCCATCATCGCAAAAGTTTTACACATTTATGACGACAACACCGTTTGCGATTATGGCATCGCACACAGTTTCTCGAAGGGTCTCTGATCGTAGTGTCGCGTTAGCAGCATCTTGCAGTAGTGAAGACCACTAGTTTAAAGAAAAAGGGTAAAGGGAAGAGGGGGAACTTCAAGAAGAACGGCAAGCAAGTTGCTGCTCAAGTGAAGAAACCCAAGTCTGGACCTAAGCCTGAGACTGAGTGCTTCTACTACAAAGGGACTGGTCACTGGAAGCGGAACTGCCCCAACTATTTGGCGGATAAGAAGGATGGCAAAGTGAAAGGTATATTTGATATACATGTTATTGATGTGTACCTTACTAATGCTCGCAGTAGTACCTGGGTATTTTATACTGGTTCTGTTGCTCATATTTGCAACTCGAAATAGGGGCTACGGATTAAGCGAAGATTGGCTAAGGACGAGGTGACGATGCGCGTGGGAAATGGTTCCAAAGTCGATGTAATCTTCGTCGGCATGCTACCTCTACATCTACCTTCGGGATTAGTTTTAGACCTGAATAATTGTTATTTGGTGCCAGCGTTAAGCATGAACATTATATCTGGATCTTGTTTGATGCGAGACGGTTATTCATTTAAATCAGAGAATAATGGTTGTTCTATTTATATGAGTAATATCTTTTATGGTCATGCACCCTTGATGAGTGGTCTATTTTTATTCAATCTCGATAGTAGTGATACACATATTCATAGTGTTGAGGCCAAAAGATATAAGTTTAATAATGATAGTGCAACTTATTTGTGGCACTGCCGTTTAGGTCATATTGGTGTAAAGCGCATGAAGAAACTCCATGCTGATGGGCTTTTGGAATCACTTGATGCTTGCGAACCATGCTTCATGGGCAAGATGACTAAGACTCCGTTCTCCGGAACAATGGAGCAAGCTACAGACTTGTTGGAAATAATACATACTGATGTATGCGGTCCAATGAGTGTTGAAGCTCGCGGCGGGTATCATTATTTTCTGACCTTCACAGATGATTTGAGCAGATATGGGTATATCTACTTGATGAAACATAAGTCTGAAACATTTGGAAAGTTCCAAGAATTTCAGAGTGAAGTGGAAAATCATCGTAACAAGAAAATAAAGTTTCTACGATCTGATCGTGGAGGTGAATATTTGAGTTACGAGTTTGGTCTTCATTTGAAACAATGCGGAATAGTTTCACAACTCACGCCACCCAGAACACCACAGCGTAATGGTGTGTCCGAACATCGTAATCGCACTTTATTAGATATGGTGCGATCTATGATGTCTCTTACTGATTTACCGCTATCATTTTGGGGTTATGCTTTAGAGACGGATGCATTAACGTTAAATAGGGCACCATCTAAATCCGTTGAGATGACACCATATGAACTGTGGTTTGGCAAGAAACCCAAGTTGTCATTTCTTCAAGTTTGGGGCTGCAATGCTTATGTGAAAAAGCTTCAACCTGATAAGCTCGAACCCAAATCGAAGAAATGTGTCTTCATAGGATACCCAAAGGAAACTGTTGGGTACACCTTCTATCACATATCCGAAGGCAAGATTTTTGTTGCTAAGAATGGATCCTTTCTAGAGAAGGAGTTTCTCTCGAAAGAAGTGAGTGGGAGGAAAGTATAACTTGATGAGGTAATTGTACCTGCTCCCTCATTAGAAAGTAGTTCATCACAGAAATCAGTTCCAGTGATTCCTACACCAATTAGTGAGGAAGCTAATGATGATGATCATGAAGCTTCTGATCAAGTTACTACCAAACCTCGTAGGTCAACCAGAGTAAGATCCACACCAGAGTGGTACGGTAATCCGGTTCTGGACGTCATGTTACTTGACCGTGACGAACCTACGAACTATGATGCAGCAATGATGAGCCCAGATTCCGCGAAATGGCTTGAGGCCATGAAATCTGAGATGGGATCCATGTATGAGAACAAAGTGTGGACTTTGGCTGACTTGCCCGATGATCGGCAAGCCATAGAGAATAAATGGATCTTCAAGACGAAGACCGACGCTGACGGTAATGTTACTGTCTACAAAACTCGACTTGTTGCAAAAGGTTTTCGACAAGTTCAATGAGTTGACTACGATGAGACTTTCTCACCCGTAGCGATGCTTAAGTCTGTCCAAATCATGTTAGCAATTGCCGCATTTTATGATTATGAAATTTGGCAAATGGACGTTAAAACTGCATTCCTGAATGGATTTCTAGAAGAAGAGTTGTATATGATGCAACCAGAGTGTTTTGTCCATCTAAAGGGTCCTAACAAAGTGTGCAAGCTCCAGTGATCCATTTATGGACTGGTGCAAGCCTCTCGGAGTTGAAATAAACATTTTGATAGTGTGATCAAAGCATATGGTTTTATACAGACTTTTGGAGAAGCCTGTATTTACAAGAAAGTGAGTGGGAGCTCTGTAGCATTTCTAATATTATATGTGGATGACATATTGCTGACTGGAAATGATATAGAATTTTTGGATAGCATAAAAGGATACTTGAATAAGAGTTTTTCAATGAAAGACCTCGGTGAAGCTGCTTACATATTGGGCATCAACATCTATAGAGATAGATCAAGATGCTTAATTGGACTTTCACAAAGCACATACCTTGATAAGATTTTGAAGAAGTTCAAAATGGATCAGTCAAAGAAAGGGTTCTTGCCTGTGTTACAAGGTGTGAAGTTGAGTGAGACTCAATGCCCGACCACTGCAGAAGATAGAGAGAAAATGAAAGTCTAGGTTCTATCATGTATGCAATGCTGTGTACCAGACCTGATGTGTGCCTTGCTATAAGTATAGTAGGGAGCTACCAAAGTATCCAGGAGTGGATCATTGGACAGCGGTCAAGAACATCCTGAAATACCTGAAAAGGGCTAAGGATATGTATCTCATTTATGGAGGTGACAAAGAGCTCGTTGTAAATGGTTACGTCGATGCAAGCTATGACACTGATCCGGATGACTCTAAGTCACAAACCGAATACGTATTTATATTGAATGGTGGAGCTGTCAGTTGGCGCAGTTCCAAACAGAGCGTCGTTGCGGGATCTACGTGTGAAGCGGAGTACATAGCTGCTTCGGAAGCAGCAAATGAAGGAGTCTGTATGAAGGAGTTCATATCCGATCTAGGTGTCATACCTAGTGCATCGGGTCCAATGAAAATCTTTTGTGACAATAGTGGTGCAATTGCCTTGGCAAAGGAATCTAGATTGCACAAGAAGACCAAGCACATCAAGAGACGCTTCAATTCCATCCGTCATCAAGTGTCGGAAGGGGACATAGAGATTTGCAAGATACATACAGATCTGAATGTTGCTGACCTGTTGACTAAGCCTCTCTCATGAGCAAAACATGATCAGCACCAAGACTCCTGTGTAATCTAGATTATTGACTCTAGTGCAAGTGGGAGACTGTAGGAAATGTGCCCTAAGGCAATAATAAAGTTGTTATTTGCATTCCCTTATATCATGATAAATGTTTATTATTCATGCTAGAATTGTATTAACCGGAAACTTAGTACATGTGTGAATACATAGACAAACAGAGTGTCCCTAGTATGCCTCTACTTGACTTGCTTGTTTATCGAAGATGGTTATGTTTCCTAGCCATAGCATGTGTTGTCATTTGATGAACGGGATCACTGATAATCCCAAGTGCAGGGAATCATCGTAGCAATTACCAAAGGTGGAAGTGATAAGTATGGAGTGTCGAACCCACAAGGAGCTAAAGGTAAGATCAATATTCTCTCAAGTCCTATTTGCCACTGATACGACTCTACGTACGCCAAACGTTTTCTTCCAACTAGAAACGAGAAATAAAACTATGTTGTGGGTATGAAGAGGCTAACTTTGCATGATATCGGAGAGCTAAAACATAAAAGTACGTGTTGTTATCATAAAGTTAGGATATATTACTAAATATTATAAATAGCGAGTGTGGAATAATGATTGGTCGGTGTGCGGAATTATCCTAGGCAATTGTTAACAAGACCGGTAATCACTATTGCAATTTCATATGAGGGAGAGGCATAAGCTAACATACTTTCCCTTCTTGGATCATATGCACTTATGATTGGAACTCTAGCAAGCATCCGCAACTACTAAAGATCATTAAGGTAAAACGCAACCATAGCATTAAAGCATCAAGTCCCCTTTATCCCATACGCAACAACCCCCTTACTCGGGTTTATGCTTCTGTCACTTAAGCAACCCACTATAAACGAATCATGAACGTATTGCAACACCCTACAGCGGGAATCCCTCACGATTGTGCGACACGGAGGGCACAATAGGGCGGCACCAAAATAAAACATACAGCTCATACCAATCTAGATCATCAATCAACCCAAAGACAAAGGATATCTACTCAAAACATCATAGGATGGCAACACATCATTGGATCGTAATATGTGGCATAAAGCACCATGTTCGAGTAGGGATTATAGAGGGGTGCGGGAGAGTGGACCGCTTAAAAGAGATGAGGATGGTGATGAGGATTGTGATGTTGATGAAGATGATCACCGCGGTGATGATTCCCCTCCCGATGGCACTCCGGCGCCACCGAGAGAGAGGAGGAGAGGTTCTCCCCCTTGTGCTTCCTCCTCCATGGCCTCCCCCCTAGATGGGGAGAGGTTCCCCTCTGGTCCTTGGACTTCATGGCGATGATGGCCCCTCCAAGATCCTTCCCCATGGCCTCCGGTGATGATGGCCCCCTCCGGCAAGGTGCCAGAGAGGGCCTAGATTGATTTCTCATGGCTACAGAGGCTTGCGGCGGTGAAACTTCTGATCTAGGTTACTTTCTGGAGGTTTGGGCATTTATAGGAGAGGTCGGCGTCGAGAACAAGTCAGGGGGCCCCACGGGAAATCCATGAGGCACAGGGGCGCGCCCCAGGGGGTGGGCGCACCCTCCACCCTCGTGGGGCCCATGGGACTCCCCTCCAGTAACTCTTTGTTCCATTATTTTTTATATTTGCCAGAAAAATTCTCTGTTGATTTTCAGCGCATTCTGAGAACTTTTATTTCTGCACAAAAACAACACCACGGTAGTTCTGCTGAAAACAACATCAGTCCGGGTTAGTTCTAATCAAATCGTACCAAAATCATATAAAACTATTGTAAACATGGCATGAATACTTCATAAATTATAGATACATTGGAGACGTATCAGCATCCCCAAGCTTAATTCCTGCTCGTCCTCGAGTAGGTAAATGATAAAAGAAATAATTTATGAAGTGTGAATGCTAGCAAGTGCTTAAGTTTGATCAATGATAGTTTCAATCACTTTTTCTAGCGTCATTATATATCATAATAGTAGCTCAACTCATAAAACTTCTCATGATCAAGTAACAAGCTATTCACATGTTAAAGTATAGATCATAAACTTTCTTGAAACTAACAAACCATGCTCTTAGTCATCAAACAATTGCAATTCATCTTATTTCCAGGAAGGGTCTACGTAAGAGCTTTTATTCAACAAACTCCACATACTGAACTATCATTTAATCTTTCACAATTGCTAGCACTCACGTGATATTTATGGGTTCAAAGTTTTAATCGGACACAGAGAAAGATAGGGGCTTATAGTTTCGCCTCCCAACCTTTTACCTCAAGGGTAATGTCAACAATAATACTTTATGAAAACCTACATCCAAGTGGATATATATATCCAGATTGCTCCAACACAAAGTGCTTGCCAAAGGAAAAAGTGTAAAAAGGAAAGGTGAAAATCACCATGACTCTTGTATAAGGGTAGAAGGTAAAAGTAAAAGATAGGCCCTCGGCAGAGGGAAGCAGAGGTTGTCATGCGCTTTTATGGTTGGATGCACAAAATCTTAATGCAAAATAATGTCACTTTATATTGCCGCTTGTGATAAAGACCTTTATTATGCAGTCCATCGCTTTTATTTCTTCCCTATCACAAGTTCGTATAAAGCTTATTTTCTTTGCACTAATAGATCATACATATTTAAGGAGCAATTTTTTATTGCATGCACCGATGACAACTTACTTGAAGGATCTTACTCAATCCATAGGTAGGTATGGTGGACTCTCATGGCAAAACTGGGTTAAGGAATGTTTGAAAGCACAAGTAGTATCTCTACTTGGTGCAAAGAATTTGGCTAGCATGAGAGGGAAAGGCAAGCTCAACATGTTGGATGATCCAAGACAATATAACGTTTGGGATATAGGAAAACATAACCCATTAAGTTGTCTTCCTTGTCCAACATCAACTTTTTAGCATGTCATATTTTAATGAGTGCTCGCAATTACAAAAGATGTCCAAGATAGTATATTTATATGTGAAATCTCTCTTCCCTCAATATTCTTTCATAATTGTTCAATTGACCAATTCTGCGTTTGCTAACTTTCAATAAGTTTACTACCTATACTTATTATGTGTGAAGTCATTACTCCCCATGTCATAAGCATATGAAACAATCATAAATTCAGATTTATGATTTTCAATTCATTCAACCATTTACTCATAGGATATACATGAAGCACGTGAGTAAATGACAAACTACTCCACAAACATATAAGTGAAGAACACTGAGTAGTCAAATAATTAACTAGCCATGGGAGGATTCTTTTTCATTCAAGAATTCAGATCCAATGATTTTATTCAAACAGCAAGTAAAATTGAAAATACACTCCAAGCAAAACACATATCATGTGACGAATAAAAATATAGCTCCGAGTAAGGTATCCCGATAGTTTTGAAGATGAAAGAGGGGATGCCTTCTGAGGCATCCCCAAGCTTTGGCGCTTGATTCTTCCTTGAATATTACCTTGGGGTGCCTTGGGCATCCCCAATCTTAGGGTCTTTCCACTCCTTATTCTCCTCATTTCGATATCTCACCCAAAGCCTGAAAACTTCAATCACACAAAACTTAATGGAACTTCGTGAGATGAGTTAGTATGATAAAGAGTAAACCATTCACTTTGGTACTGTCAAAGACAAGGTTCATAATTGTTCTCACACAATGCCTACTGTACCATATCATTTCTACAATTTATATTGAGAAATATAAGCCATAGAAACTAGAAAACAAGCAAACTATGCAATGAAAACAGAATCTGTCAGAAACAGAATAGTCTGTAATGATCTGCATAGCAACCATACTTATGCTACTCCAAAAATTACGAAATAAATTGGTGGACGTGAGGAATTTTTCTATTAATCTTCTGCAAAAATAATGAACTCAAAAGCACTCTTCTGTAAAAAAATGACAGCTAATCTCGTGAGCACAAAGTTTCTGTTTTTAACAGCAAGATCACATTAACTTTCACCCATGTCTTCCAAAATGTCTTACTTGGCACTTTATTGAAAAAAAGATATAAAACATGACTAATACAGTAATTTAATCATGTAAACACACAAAAACAGTAAGGGTAAATATTGGGCTGTCTCCCAACAAGCGCTTTTCTTTAATGCTTTTTAGCTAGGCATGATGATTTCAATGATGCTCATATAAAAGATAAGAATTGAAACATAAAGAGAGCATCATGAAGAATATGACTAGCACATTTAAATCTAACCCACTTCCTATGCCAAGGGATTTTGTGAGCACACAATTTATAGGAACAAGAATCAACTAGCATAGGAAGGCAAAACAAGTATAACTTCAAAACTTTAAGCACATAGAGAGGAAACTTGATATTATTGGAACCCCTACAAGCATGTATTCCTCCCTGATAATAATTTTCAGTAGCATCATGAATGAGTTCAACAATATAACCATCACATAAAGCATTCTTTTCATGATCTACAAGCATAGAAATTTTACTACTCTCCACATAAGAAAAATTCTTCTCATTCGGAATAGTGGGAGCGAACTCAACAAAATAACTGTTATGTGAGGCATAATCCAATTTAAAATTAAAATCATGATGACAAGTTTCATGGTTAACGTTATTCTTTATAGCATACATGTCATCACAATAATTATCATAGATTGCAACTTTGTTCTCATAATAAATTGGAACCTCTTCCGAAATAGTGGAATCATTACTAACTAAAGTTGACACTCTTCCAAATCCACTTTCATAAATATCACACTAAGATTCAACACCCTCCAAAATAGTGGGATCACTAATTCCTCAAGTTGACACTCTTCCAAACCCGCTTTAGATGATAGTATTATTCATACTCCAAAAGATATAAGTGAAGTTCATGGAGCATTCTACAATTAATATAGACTAACCAATATCCAAGCTCAAAATATATAAGTGAAGCACACGCAGGGCCGGCCCTGGGGGGTGCAGCATGGGCGGCCGCCCCGGGCACCCTATATCCAGGGGCCCCCGCAGGGGGGTATGCAGCAGCCTATAGGCCATGGCCCAAGGAGGGAGCTTAATCACGGGGTACATGCAGATGCAGCCTTCTCCAATCGTGATCGCCCAGGCCGATCCCACTTGCGTCATGTATGTTTTCTGCATCCCTGTACTCCCTTTTCTTCCCAAATTTCCGATCGCACGATTGGAGTCAGAGACGCGCCACCTCTTTGCTCTGGTGTTGGGTGCTCGATGCACTCACGAACATGGGTATCGTCAGGGCCCTCCCGCCAGAGCCAGACACAAGCGGCCACCAGGAATAGACCAACAATAGCGTACAATGAATGAACTGGCTGGATTGATCGGAATTGATCAATTATCTACAATTGGCTGGAGTAAATCGAATTGACGCTCTACAGATCAAGGTTAACCTCTTTTCTATATGTACTTTTTCTATTTTTGTGTGTGAATCTATTCTCTAGTTCCTAAGTTTGGATTGTTTACAAAAATAGTTTGTCGATTGGAGTCGATATTCAGAATTGTTTTTGATATCTGAATTATCGAACATGATAGTGTTTTAAAAACTAGCACTAATCGTATATAATTTTGAGATGACACCAACATTATGGACTTGTAATGATTGTTGACAACTGTCCAGTACAACCGAATTTTCTCAATTTGGATTAATATTTATTCAGATATCATCAAACAATGTTGTTGGACCAGAATTTTCTGATTTTAATTTCTAACTAAAATGAATTATCTGATTTTAGTAAATTTATGTTTGCAAGAACTAGTCTATTTCTACGAAGAACCAATTTTGAACATAACATGAAAGTTGTAAGATAATTTCCTCCTTGATTTGGTAAGTTTGACATGATTCAGAGTTCAAATTGAAGGGGTGAAGATATATTTTGGTTTCTTGTTGTGGGCTATAGCTATACACTTGTATATTTACATCCTAAAACCAACCAGCTAAATTTAAGAGATATTTACACAGGTATTTGATGTCAAAACACGACACTAGGACATTGATTATTATTTTTACATTTGTATTAAGAGGCCCCAGCTCCTAGCTCCGCCCCGGGCCCCCGAAATCTCAGGACCGGCCGTGAGCACACGAAGCATTCTAGAAAACCATACTCAAAGGATTTAAGTGAAGCACAAAGAGCATTCTATAAATCGATGAAGGGCTATCTCATACTAGCATGGTTCTTAAAGAAAAAGAAAAACACGAAGGACACAAATCATGTGAACAAAACAAAAACCAAGGTATAGCGATAATTGTTGAAGAAGAAAGATGGGATGCCAACCAGGGCATCCCCAAGCTTAGATGCTTGAGTATCCTTTGAATATTTACTTGGGGTGCCTTGGGCATCCCCAAGCTTGAACTCTTGCCTCTCTTTATTCTTCTCACATAGGTAACTCCTCGTTCTTCGAACACTTCAAATACAAAAACTTAACAAAAACTTTATGAGATCCGTTAGTATACTAAAGCAAATCACTACCTTTAGGTACTGTTGCAACTCATTCCGATTTCATATTAGCACTTTATCTACTGTATTCCAACTTCACCATGGTTTATACCCCCCGATACTACTGAGGGAGTCATGGACTAAGGGGACCTCGGGCTTCCGGCCTGTTAGCCATGGGCCGGACTGACGGGCTATGAAGATATGAAGACCAAAGATTGCACCCGTGTCCGGATGGGATTCTCCTTGGCGTGGAAGGCAAGCTTGGCGACCGAATATGTAGATTCCTTTCTTTGTAACTGACCTTGTGTAACCCTAGATCCTCCCGGTGTCTATATAAACCGGAGGAGTTAGTCCGGAGGGGGAGACTCATTACCATAGTCATACAGGCTAGACTTCTAGGGTTTAGCCATTACGATCTCGTGGTAGATCAACTCTTGTAATACTCATATTCATCAAGATCAATCAAGCAGGAAGTAGGGTATTACCTCCATAGAAAGGGCCCGAACCTGGGTAAACATCGTGTCCCCTATCTCCTGTTACCATCGACCTTAGACGCACAGTTCGGGACCCCCTACCCGAGATCCGCCGGTTTCGACACCGACATTGGTGCTTTCATTGAGAGTTCCACTACACCGTCCCCAAAAGGTTTCGATGGCCCCTTCAATCGTCAACAATGACGTTGTCCAAGGAGAAACCTTTCTCCCCGGACAGATCTTCGTATTTGCCGGCTTCGTATTGCGGGCCAACTCATCTGGCCATCTGGAGCAGATCGATAGCTATGCCCCTGGCCATCAGGTCAGATTTGGGAGCTTGAACTACGTCGCGGACGTCCGCGGAGATTTGATCTTCGCCAGATTTGAGACCGCGGCAACCGCTCCTGGTCACCTTGATGAACATGATCCAAATCTGTCGTCAAGCCGCATCCAGGAGATAGCTCCTGTAACAGCTCTGGCCTTAGATCCAGAGCTCACTGCGGCATCCAAGGATTGGAGGCTCAACCCCATCACGGAGGCCAAAGATTCCCCGGCGTTGGAGCCGCACATGGGCTTAACCTCACGCAATACTCATGTCACCGGAACTCCGGACTCATCTCCGGGTATAGGTTCCGAACAATGTGAGTCCGCGGATGCCGAACTTGATCGCTTATCGATCTTCGAGTTCAGCGCTGCAGACATCTTCCAGCACTCTCCCTTGGGCGATGTGCTGAACTCATTCAAGAACTTGTCCTTGGCGGGGGACTCACAGCCGAACTATGTTCGATACGAACTAGAGGCTGACAATGGAGAATTTTGCTTCCCACCCGCCACCCAGTTCATAGCCATGGTTGAGGATTTAACCGACACGCTTGATTACGGCTCAGAAGACATCGATGGTATGGACGACGATGCTGATGAAGAGCAAGACCAAAATCCGCCGTATACTGGACGCTGGACGGCCACTTCTTCGTATGATGTATACATGGTTGATACACCCAAAACAACCAACGACGATGACAAAGAAAATCCAGTAGAGAATAAACCTCCTGAGACACAGCAAAAACGCCGGCATCCTCGGCGCCGCTCTAAGTCACGTCGTTCGAAAGATAGCAATGTTGGCACCGGTGAAAATTACACTCCGGACGATGCTGAAAACAATGAAGACCTTGCTGAGGTAACATTCGAACAGGAGGAGCAAGAAACCGGGAAGCTAGCCCCGACGAACAGGCCAAGCCCAATGACTCGGAGGACGGTAGTTACCGACCGCTCTCCGAGGATGAGGAAAGCCTCGGCAACGAAGATTTCATCGTGCCTGAGGAACCTCTCGAGAAGGAGCGCTTCAAGCGCCAGCTAATAGCCACCGCAAGGAGCCTGAAAAAGAAGCAGCAGCAGCTTCAAGCTGACCAAGATCTGCTCGTCGACAGATGGACTGATGTCCTGGCATCCAAGAGTTACCCAAAGCGAAGGTTGCTACCTCAGTTCAATGAAGAGGCGCCGGAGCCCATACTTCCCACGCGTAACGCGGCCGACCGGACACTACGCGGTCGGGACAGTGCGGCGGACCGACCACCTCGGGGTCGGGATAGAGCGGCAACTCGAGCCGAACAGCAGCCCACCCCGCCGCCACGAAAAAACAGAGAAAAAACAGTTCGAGGTCACACATACGACCTCCGGCAAACCCTGGATAGTAGAGCAGGATATACCCGATCGATCTACGGATCGCGAGGACATTCCTCGACATGTGATGATGGCTACCTATTCGGACGTGACAAACCTAGTCACACCCGAGCCGACAACCGCAGACGGACTCCTCCGAGCTACGTCGCGACCGCGGCCCGATATAGAGGCGCCGCACACCCTCTTTGCTTCATCGATGAAGTAATGGATCACGAATTCCCCGAAGGGTTCAAACCCGTTAACATTGAATCATACGACAGAACAACCGATCCCGCGGTATGGATCAAGAATTTCATTCTCCACATACACATGGTCCGCGGGGATGATCTTCACGCCATCAAATACCTCCCACTAAAACTCAAAGGGCAGCTCGGCACTGGTTAAACATTCTGCCTGAAAACTCTATCGGCAGCTGGGAGGACTTGGAAGAAGCCCTCCTCGACAACTTCCAAGGTACATATGTCCGGCCACCAGACATCGATGATTTAAGCCACATAGTCCAACAACCTAGAGAGTCAACCAGGAAATTTTGGACTAGGTTCCTAACCAAAAAGAACCATACCGTTGACTGTCCGGATGCCGAAGCCCTAGCGGCCTTTGAACACAGCATCCGCGACGAATGGCTCGCCCGCCACCTCGGCCAAGAAAAGCCAAAATCTATGGCAGCCCTCACGGCGCTCATGACCCGCTTATGCGCGGGTGAGGATAGTTGGTTGGCTCGTAGCAAAAACACAGCCAGCGAGGCAGGCCCCTCTGAGGTTAAAAACAACAACGGCAAGCTCCGACGTAACAGACACAAACGCTGAAGCAATGGTGATAATACCGACGACACTACAGTCAACGCCGGATTCAGCGGCTCCAAGTCTAGCCAGTGGAAGAAACCATACAAGAGAAACAATCAGGGACCATCCAGCCTGGACCACATACTCGATCGCCCATGCCAGAAACATGGCATCCCAGACAAACCAGCCAATCATACCAACAGAGATTGTTGGGTTTTTAAACAAGTTGGCAAATTAAACGCCGAGAACAGGGAAAAGGGATCACAAAGCGAGGACGACGACGAGGAGCCCCGGCAACCGAGCACGGGGGGACAGAAGAAGTTTCCCCCTCAAGTGAAAATAGTGAACATGATATATGTTACACACATCCCCAAAAGGGAGCGCAAACGCGCACTCAGGGACGTCTATGCGATAGAGCCAGTTGCCCCAAAATTCAATCCATGGTCGTCATTTCCGACCACCTTTGATCGTCGGGACCACCCGACCAGTATCCATCATGGCGGTTCAGCCGCACTAGTCCTCGACCCAATCATCGATGGATTTCACCTGACGCGCGTCCTTATGGACGGAGGTAGCAGCCACAACCTGCTTTATCAGGATACGCTGCGAAAAATGGGCATCAATCCATCACGGATCAAGCCCGCAAAGACTACCTTCGAAGGAGTCATACCAGGTGTTGAGGCCCGCTATACGGGCGCAATCACGCTAGAAGTTGTCTTCGGGTCTCCGGACAATTTCCGAAGTGAGGAGTTAATCTTCGACATCGTCCCCTTTCGCAGCGGTTATCCCGCATTGCTCGGATGAACCGCATTCGCTCGATTCAATGCAGTACCGCACTATGCTTATCTTAAGCTCAAGATGCCCGGTCCACGCGGCGTCATCACGGTGAACAGAAATATGGAACGCTCCCTCCGTAGAGAAGAGCACACACTGCCTTAGCAGCAGAAGTACAGAGTGGCCTTCTCAAGCAGAACCCTAATTCGGCTGCCGGGCCCATGGACACCGTTAAGAGGGTCCGAACTACTCTGCAGCAGCATAGCTCGGCTCGTCAGGAGCTCGACTAGAAATCCGGCCTCCATATCAGTCCCGATCAAGCGGTGGCATTCGCGCCGCGCGTACATAACTACGCACTCGAAATCCCATGGGCACCGACGGAGGCACATCTAGCTTGTGATCCACAGTGCGGCTCAACCGGCACCGGATAGACACATACCTTCACTTTTACCTTTTCCTTTCAGGTATCAATCCCGTAGACCCCATCCGATGGCCTGATCAAGGGTCCTCTCTAAGGACAAACACACCAAGACGGCAAGAATAAAAGCGGTCGGGACAGTTGACCCTGTCGGATGGTATTATACAAGCACGGCATAGGAGAGCCGCAGACATCTGGGAAACTTCTCTAGGTGATGATCACTCTACCTGTTTTTCAGGACCCATACACAGCTCTCTTGGTGAAGGCATAGTAAATAGCCTTTCTGCTTATTGCACTACTTGTATAAATGCGCTTTAACGCACCAAATGAAATTATAATAGAAATGGTTCGCGGCCCAAATTTCCACGGCTCTAGCCTACCACTGGTTCTTTCTCTTTCTTTCTTTTTTGCCTTTTCCTTCCTGGTAATTTTATCATATAACACCTGCATACTCGGTGTGTTCCACCTTGCCAGGGGCTTCATAGCACCCCATAACATGGCATCCCAAGTCCGAACACTTTTACAGTATAGTTTGGCACCCCGAATTTAGCATTATATGCATTGGCTCCGAATCATGTCTTTGGTCAATAGTTGGGTTGCCCGGCTCGTGTGCTTGCTACCTTACGTTCCGTTATATCTGCTAAGGTAGTAAAGGGAGAACTACTGCGATTGTGCCCTAGTTTATCCAAAGGAGCACCTCGGTAGAGAAAGCCGAAAACTGACTGTCATGATACAGCGAGAGCCGGTCAGCTGTTCGGAGGTTGCAAATCGTTGGAGATTTCTCCCGCATTATGCGAAGGACCGGCACTTCCCGATCAGACGCTCATAGCACTCTGGTTTGAATACTAGGGGCTGCGCACATGTTTTATTGTAAAACTCCTATGGCTAAGTGACGGCGTTCAAGCAGCATAGTCTGATTGCCTGGTTCGTTGCGCTAAAGATGTCCTTCAATGACCATATAATTGGATCAAGATTGTTTAGGTTCCATCCCGAACACCTCCGTACTACCTATGTGGGGGCAGAAGCCGACGACTGGCCAACCCTCGGCTTTTATACAACACGGCCGCACAGGAGGAAAAAAATTAAAACACAACAAGCATTATTTACAAACTGACTTCGTTTCATCATTCCAGGCAAAGACAACATGAACATATTCTTTCGAAAATAATGTCTTGCCCACACTGCGCTGCTGCAATGCGAGATCCCTCTAGGACATCCACAAAATAGCGCTCGGGTGTGCGGTGCTCCTTGCCCTCCGACGGCTCCCTGGTCAGCTCGACGGCGTCCATCTTCGCCCACCACATTTTGCAACGGGCGAAAGCCATGCGTGCACCTTCAATACAGGCAGATCGCTTGACGGCGTATAGCCGAGGACAGGCGTTCACCAACCGCTTCACGAGTCCGAAGTAGCTGCCGGGCATAGTTTCGGCTGGCCATAGCCGGATTATCAAATCCTTCATGGCTAGTTCGGCCATCCTATGCAACTCCACCAGCTGTTTCAGCTGATCAGTGAAGGGCACGGGATGCTCCGGCGCAAGATACTGCGACTAGAACAATTTCTCCGTGGAGCTCGCTTCCTCGGCTCGAAAAAACTCTGTGGCATCGGACACACTGTGCGGCAGATCTACGAAGGCTCCTGGAGAACTCCGAATTCTGGTTAGTAAAAATACTTCTTCTTCATATACTTGCTTTGCATACTAAATGCTTTACCCTCCACGATCTTATTGGCCTCCTGGATCTCTTGGAGGGCGCCCTGGGCCTCATACCGGGCCGTCTCCGCGCCCTGACGAGCCTTGGCGAGTTCGGTCTCCCGAACCGACGCATCACGCTCAAAGGTCTCACACTTCCTCACCGCGTCCTAGAGCTCCTGTTGGACCTTGTTGACCCAGGCCTTGAGCTTCTTACGGGCGGCCTGCTCCTTGGCAGGCTTCCCCTCGGCTTCGGCCAGGGCCTTCTTCAGGGCCTCGACCTCAGTCATTGCTCCTATACATGTCATGACACTTCGGTCAATATATATCATCTTACTCTTTTCGAGTATTTCCTGGGTTATTACATACCTTGATTCTCCTGGAGCTGCCTCCTCACCTGGCCGAGCTCCTCCTTGGCCTGCTACAGGCTCCGCTTTAGTTTGGAGACTTCGGCAGCATGTGAGGCTGCGGCCAGCAGCGGCACCTGCATATTCATCCCAGACAAATTTAGTTAGTTTCCTGCAACAAGGGATTGATCCTCTGACCGCCTTTTTCTTTCCAAAGCACCGGACTGTGTCTCAGGGGCTTCTGTCTATATTGGGATTTTCTCTTTTTGCGTCGCTTACCTCAAAACCTGTCAGCAGGCTGCTACAGGCTTCGGCTAGTCCGCTCTTGGCGGACTGAACCTTTTCAATCACCGTGCCCATAAGAACACGGTGCTCATCCACAATGGAAGCGCCTCGCAGCACTTCCAGCAGATTATCTGGTGCCCCAGGTTGGACAGGGGTCACCGGTGGAATAGGCATACCCCTTCTTTCGAAGGAGGTTGCGTGTCAGATTCCGGAGCCGTATTGGCCTCCGGAATCAAGTCCGGTTGAGGGCCGAACTGAGTACGGCCCTCCTCCCTGGTTTCCGGGGGGATTGGTTCCCCCTGGTGTTCAGCGACAGGGGCTTCGCCTTCAGGCGCCTCTTGAGCCTCCCCACGGCCTGGGAAGGTCCGTTGAGAGAGCACCTCGTCGTCTCCTTTAGCCTTGGGAGAGTAAGTGGCCGGCGGTGTCTCGCTGGCCATCTCCTTTGAGTCCAACGAACCTCTTGATGAGGATCGTTGGGAGCTGTCATGGGTCGGGCTGCAATAGCATAATTAACCATATCAATACATTGAAGAGGAGAGGCTGGACATATGGGTATGCGGGAGTGAAAGATCGTGGATGTCGCCTAGAGGGGGGGGACTGAATAGGCGATTTAAAATAATTATGGTTCAGGCTTGAACAAATGCGGAATAAACCTAGCGGTTAATTTGTCAAGCACAAAACCTACAATAACTAGGCTCACCTATGTGCACCAATAACTTATGATAAGCAAGAAAAACTACTTAGGTGATAGCAAGATATATGACAAGAAACAATATGGCTATCACAAATTAAAGTGCATAAGTTAAGGGCTCGGGTAAGAGATAACCGAGGCACGCGGAGACGACGATGTATCCTGAACTTCACACCCTTGCGGATGCTAATCTCCGTTTGGAGCGGTGTGGAGGCACAATGCTCCCCAAGAAGCCACTAGGGCCACCGTAATCTCCTCACGCCCTCGCACAATGCAAGATGTCGTGATTCCACTAAGGGACCCTTGAGGGCAGAAACCGAACCCGTACAAATGGTGACCCTTGGGGGCGGTCACCGAACCCGTACACTTTGGCAACCCTTGGGGGCGGTCACCGGAACCCGTCAAATTGCTCGGGGCGATCTCCACAACCTAATTGGAGACCCCGACGCTTGCCCGGAGCTTTACACCACAATGATTGAGCTTCGAACACCACCAACCGTCTAGGGCGCCTAAGCACCCAAGAGGAACAAGCTCAAGGGTACCAAGCACCCAAGAGTAATAAGCTTCTCAACTTGTAACTTCCACGTATCATCGTGGAGAACTCAAACCGATGCACCAGATGTAATGGCAAGGGCACACGGAGTGCCCAAGTCCTTCTCTCTCAAATCCCACCGAAGCAACTAATGCTAGGGAGGAAAATGAGAGGAAGAACAAGCGGAGAACACCAAGAACTCCAAGATCTAGATCCAAGAGGTTCCCCTCACATAGAGGAGAAAGTGATTGGTGGAAATGTGGATCTAGATCTCCTCTCTCTTTTCCCTCAAAAACTAGCAAGAATCCATGGAGGGATTCAGAGTTAGCAAGCTCGAAGAAGGTCAACAATGGGGGAAGAACATGAGCTCAAAGGATAAGGTTCATTGGGGAAGAAGACCCCCTTTTATAGGTGGGGAAAAATCCAACCGTTATGGTCACAGCCCGCACCGAGCGGTACTACTGCTCCAAGGAGCGGTACTACCGCTAGGGCGGTAGTAGCCCTTTGAAACACAACAGTGAGGAGGCAAAAAAGCCAGAAGAACCGTCGGAGCGGTAGTACCGCTTGACCTCACACCGCTAGGGGAAGCAGTACTACTGCTAAGGGTAGCGGCTACTGCTTGCGAGCGGTACTTAAAAATTACATCCGTGCCTACCACCGCTGGACTTGTGACGAGTTTTTGGTCCCGAGCGGAAGTAGCCACGGAAGTAGCCGCGGTAGTACTGCTCCAAGCGGTAGTACCGCTCCCAAGAGCGGTAGTAAAAGATTACATCCGCTCCTGTCCGCGGTAGTACCGCTGCAGCCTTTTCAGAACACCAAAACTGACACAACTTCTGCAAACGGACTCCGAATTCGACGAAATCAAGTTTGTTGGAAAGCTAGCGACAAGGGCTAAGACAATCTTGATAGAAATACCAATAAGAAGCAAATGAGAACAGGCCCAAAAGAAAATGGTGAGAACCCTTCCTCGGATAAGACCGGTAAAACCTCCAACATCGAAAACATCATAGAAGGGGCATGCAAACTCCGTTTTCGATGAACTCAAGCTTGTCCTCAAGATGACCATAAGCTCTAAGACTCACAAAGAGAAACAAACAAGAACCAAGAAACATGATGCAAGGATGCAATGGTTTGAGCCCTCGACGAACGATACGATCAAGCTACTCACTTGAGAGCCCCCCTTGATAGTACGGCTATCGGTCCTATAACACGGTGTCCCAACTACCACCATGAGACTGGTAAAATAGAAAACCTATCAAGGGCAAACCTTTGCCTTGCACATGGTCCACTTGAGCTAGATTATGACGATCTTGACTCCCTCAAGTTGGACCACCTTTCTTGATTGCGTTGGCTCGATGAAGACTAGATGATTACTCCCCCATAGTCCACTATGGGTGAGCCACTCTTCGGCACATCTTCACAAGTCCATTGTCACCACAATGGACGACAAGCTTCAAGCACTTGATTTCTTCGTGATGCTCCACTTGAACTTGCACACGGCAATCTTGATGACGATCACCACTTGATGTCATCCTCTCCATGGGTTGAGTGATATCTTCCTCTTGACACAAGCCCATGAACACGTACCTGACCCCACATAGAACTCTCACATAGACCATGGGTTAGTACACAAAGCACAATGGACAATGCTTACCATACCATGGGATCACTTGATCCCTCTCGGTACATCTTCTACGGTTTGTGAGTTGACCAACTTGATTCACTCTTGACTTAGTCTTGATCAACCTAGAATCTTTCCAGCTCTCTTCATTTGGATGATGTCTTGAAGGTAAACATGAATAATCACACAATCTTCTTCTTCAAGACATGCTTGCAATCAGCTCAACTCTCACATGACCAATCTTTGGATAATTCCTTAATAGCACCTTGGTCAACACAAACTCTCCTTGAAACCAACACATGTACTCCAAGAAAAGCCTATGGACAAAACCTTCAAATATAACTCAAGGCAACCATTAGTCCATAGAGATTGTCGTCAATTACCAAAACCAAACATGGGGGCACCACATGTTCTTTCAATCTCCCCCATTTTGGTAATTTACGACAATCACTTTCAAGAGAGTTTATACAAGGAATTATGCATCACCATCACCATGCAATGCAACAACCAATGATGCATGAGTAAGAGATGCAAATGCTTAGGAACAAAACCAAAGCAAGCGGAGAGAATTCTCTAAACTTCTCCACAAAACTCTCTGAAACTTCTCCCCCATTGGCATCGATTGCCAAAATGGGAGAAAAGCTTAGAAGGCCAATATAAATTGTGTTCCTCCATAGTTTGTGTATTTCTCAACAAGAGAGTGGAATGCAATACACAAGTTTGACGGTAAATACTAGGAGGAAAACAAACTATATTTAGGCCCAAAGTTTACAAAAGAAAGATATGCCACAACACTACAAAAAAAAGACACATCCGTGACATTTTGGGCCGAACGAATTTTTTTTCTATCATACATATGACACTTCTATGACGATAATTGTGACAAAACCCGGTATCATCATAGATGTGGTGGGCTCCTACTTCTATGACAAAAAATCATGACAGAAAATGGGCTTTTCGTCCTGGGCGGGCCGGAGACGCAGCTGCATGACATTCTTTGGGCCGTCCATGACGGAAAAAACCGTGGTAGAAGCGACGGGGAGGAAAATTTTGGGGTGTTCCCGGTTACGGTGGGAGGTCGGGGGCCGAGCGATGCGCGTTTCTCTCGTACACGTACGCACGTGTGTGCGAGGCGTTGGCTCTAAGTGAACCCGAGCGAGGCGTTGGGCTCTAACTGAACCTGAGAGATTGCAGTACACGCTACGCGGTACTGAACCCGAGCGATCGATCGATGGCTGTTAACTGAACCCAATCGAGCGATTCCTTCGCTACTGCTGCTAACTAAAGCCGATCGATTGGATGAACAGTGAGTGTTGCGGGGGGGCGGGGGGGTTGGATGAACAGTGAGCGGTGGCGTTGCCTCTGGATGAACAGGACCCCGTGGTGTGGAGGGCTGGATGAATAGTAGACGGAGGGGTGGTTGAACAGGACCCCGTGGTGTGGAGGGCTGGATGAACAGTAGACGGTGGAGGGGTGCCCGTGGAGGGGTGGTTGAACAGGACCCCGTGGTGTGGAGGGCTGGATGAACAGTAGACGGTGGAGGGGTGCCCGTGGAGGGGTGGTTGAACAGTAGCCGGTGGAGTAGCGCGCGGTGGAGGCTGGATGAACAGGAGCCTGTGGAGGCTGGAGGAGGTCGACGGTAGCCCGTGGAGGCTGGAGGAGGTCGAAGGTGGAGATGAACAGTATCCCGTGGAGTCCCGTTTTGCGGTACGCCACACCCCTCCCGATGAACAAGACTCCCGTTTTGACCGTAGGAGGTCCGTTTCGTCCGTTTTGCGGTACGCCACACCCCTCCCGATCAACAGGACCCCCGTTTCGACCGTAGGAGGTCCGTTTCGTCCGTTTTGCGGAACGCCACACCCCTCCCGATCAACAGGACCCCCGTTTCGACCGTAGGAGGGCCGTTCCGTCCGTTTTGCGGTATGCCAGACCCCTCCCGATGAACAGGATCCTGTTTCGAACGTGGCCGGTCGAACACAAGGCCATTTCCTCTGTTCTGCGGTACGCCAGACCTTGTTTCCATCGCCTGTTCTGTCCAAGCCCTCCCGATGAACACGACCACGCATTCCGTTCCGACCCAGCCGGTTGGCTCCCACGCATTCCGTTGCCTCTTGATGAACACGACGCATTCCGTTGCCTCCCCATGAACATGACGACGACGCTGTTTCTCCGTTCCGACCCAGCCATGTCAACGAGCCCTCGCCGTACGTATGCGTGAGTAGGCGTTCGAGACCCCGCCCGTATGTACACATATGTGGCCGTATTTTCTTTCTTGCACCCTGGCCGCTGTATGTACGTGTACATGCTACTTGCGCGCCTCTACTATGACACGTGCGCGCCTCTACATCCACCAGTATATATGTACGCACACGTTCGCGACTAGAATGACAACACAACGTACGCTTCGACCAGGTGGGTCACGACTGTCAAGCACTTCCTTGCGTGCGAAGATGTAGCTGGTGGGTCCCAGCAGTCAGGGGGGCAAATCGTGTTGTTTGTTTTTTGCCCGGACGCACTTCCTTGCGTGCGAAGGTGTAGCTGGTGGGTCCCAGCAGTCAGGGGGAAACGTTTTTTTCGCAAAATACGGTGGCCCGTCCGGTGGGTCCCCGCTGTCAGGTGGAGGAATAATTATTTTGCGCATAATAAGGAGGCACTTCCTTGCTGCGGCCGTGGACCCAGCTGTCAGCGTCTCCACGCACAGTACTCTTCCGATGGAAGTCGGTCGTTAACCACATTGACCACGCCGTGCCGAGAGCACCACGGCAGTGGACGACGGCGAGGCCTAGGAAGGGGACGACACGGAGGCAGGGAAGACTCGGCAGTTGTTTCCCACGCGGAGGGGAGTACGACTGTACGAGGGTTTACTGGTTCGTCTGCCGTCATCGGAGAATAACAGCAGGTGTGGGTGAGTAGAGGGATGGCTAGGCCAGCGATGGGAGTACGGAGGGGCGGTGAGGCCTGCGCGGCAGCACAGCCGGCCGCGGGGAGGAGGGAGCAGGCAGTCGCGCCGGCGCTTGTTTGAGCGGCTGGAGCAGGAAGAGCAAAGATTGAAGAAGCACGACGGCCGTTGGATGGACATCCAACAGTCAGTGCTTGTGCGTCAACCTTTTTTTAGGAAAGCCTCAAATCTGTGGAAAACAGCATACAGCCCATCTGCCATTATTTCTAATAATTTACAGCCCATTTGCTAATTCTTAAGGTTTTTTTGGAGCCCATATTCTTTTTGTTAGCATTACAGCCCATATTGTGGCCACGGTTAAAAAATTATACGAAATTTTGCATATTTCGGTGCGGTCCGAACTGTTTTTAATCCCGAAATTTCGACTCACATTCAAGCTGATTTTAAAAATAAATGTATATCAATATAAAATCCAACAAATTCTCCACGCATAAAAATTAATGTAATTTAAAATCTTGAAATGAAAAAAAAGATATTTGAAACTAATTGCCAGTTTGATGTGTTTTAAAAATGTACAGCCCATTTCTCATTACTGATGGGCCATTTTCTCGGCCAGCCGAATGGAAGCTCTCCTCGTCTTGAAAGATTTGCAGCCCAACGGGCCTGACAAAGCGACTTACTTGGCAAATCACAAAAAAACTGGGCTGTGGCCGTGGACCTAGCTGTCAGCCTCTCCGCGTACAGTACTCTTCCGATGGAAGTCGTTCCTTGACCACGTTGACCACGCCGCACGGAGAGCACCACGGCGGTGGACGACGGCGAGGCCTTGGAAGGGGACTACACGGAGCCGGGGAAGACGCGGCAGTGGAAGCCCGCGCGGAGAGGAGTACGAGGGTTCACTAGTTCGGCTGCGGTGTGAGGCTGCCGTCGCCACAGGGCCTGGCCAGTGGTGGGAATAGTAGGGGGCGGTGAGGCCTCTACGGTAGCACAGCCGGCCACGGGAGGCAGGAGCATGTGGCACGACCGGCGCTGCTTTGGGCGGCTGGAGCAAGAAGACCAGAGGTTGAAGAAGCACTACGGCCGTTGGATGGACATCGTACGGTCACCGGAGCTAGAATCGTTCATATTGACTAAGTTGACAAAGCCCTTTGTCCCCGTCAACTTAGTAGGCCCAGAAGTCAGCCTCCCACCAAGGTGAGTCCCAGCTAGCCGGGGGAGTATTCATTTTTTTTGCGTAATAAGGTTGCACTTCCGGTGGGTCCGAGCTGACAGTGGGGGGAACGTTTTTTTCGTGAAATACGGTGGCCCATCCGGTGGGTCCCAGCAGCCAGGGGGAAACGATTTTTTTCGCAAAATACTGGTGGCCCGTCCGGTGGGTCCCCGCTGTCAGGTGGAGGAATAATTATTTTCCGCGTAATAAGGAGGCACTTCCTTGCGGCTGTAGTGGACCCAGCTGTCAGCCTCTCCACGTACAGTACTCTTCCGATGGAAGTCGCTCGTTGACCACATTGACCACGCCGCGCCGAGAGCACCATGGCGGTGGACGACGGCGAGGCCTAGGAAGGGGACGACGAGGAGCCAGGCAAGACGCGGAAGTGGATGCCCATGCGGAGAGGAGTACGAGCATTCACGGGTTCGGCTGCAGTGTGAGGCTGCCGTCGCCGCAGAATAACAGGGGGTGTGGGTGAGTGGAGGGATGGCCTGGCCAGTGGTGGGAGTAGTATGGGGGCGGTGAGGCCTCCGCGGTAGCACATAGCACGGGAGGCAGGAGCAGGCGGCACAACCGGCGCTGCTTTGGGCGGCTGGAGCAAGAAGACCAGAGGTTGAAGAAGCACTATGGCCGTTGGATGGACATCATACGGTCACTGGAGTATTGACTAAGTTGACAAAGCCCTCCGTCCCCGTCAACTTAGTAGGCCCACAAGTCAGCCCAACAATATGGTGGGTCCCAGCTAGCAGGGGGGTATTCATTTTTTTGGGCGTCATAAGGAGGCACTTCCTTGCGTGCGAAGATATAGCTGGTGGGTCCGACCTGTCAGCGAGGGGAACATTTTTTTCATGAAATACAAGGGCCCTTCCTGTGGGTCCTAGCTGTCAGGTGGAGGAATCATTATTTTGCGCGTAATAAGGAGGCATTTCCATGCGTGCGGCCATGGACCCAGCTGTCAGCCTCTCCACGTACAATCCACTTCCGATGGATGTCGTTCATTGATCATGTTGACCAGGCCGCGTCGAGAGCACCAGGGCGGTGGACGACGGCGAGGCCTAGGAAGGGAATGACACGGAGCCAGGGAATACTCGGCAGTTGTTTCCCATGCGGAGGAGTACGAGGGTTTACTGGTTCGTCTGCCGTCGCCGGAGAATAACAACATGTGTGGGTGAGTAGAGGGATGGCTAGGCCAGCGATGGGAGTACTGTGGGGCTGTGAGGCCTGCGCGGCAGCATAGCCAGCCGCGGGAGGAGGGAGCAGGCAGTCCCGCCGGTGCTTGTTTGATCGGCTGGAGCATGAAGAGCAGAGATTGAAGAAGCACAAGTCAGCCTCAAATCTGTGGAAAACAGCATACAACCCATCGTGTCAACCTGTAGTAGGCGCACAAGTCAGCCTCAAATCTGTGGAAAACAGCATACAACCCATCTGCCATTATTTCTAATAATGTACAACCCATTTGCTAATTCTTAAGAATTTTTTTGGAGCCCATCTTCTTTTTGTTAGCATTACACCCCATATTGTGGCCACGGTTAAAAAGTATACGAAATTTTGCATATTTCGGTGCGGTCAACTATTTTTAATCTAGAAATATCGATTCACATTCAAACTATTTTGAAAAATAATTTATATAAATATAAAATCCAAATAATTGTCCACGCATAAAAATCAATGGAATTTAAGATCTTGTAATGAAAAAAATTGAAACTAATTCCCGGTTTGATGTGTTTTAAAAATGTACGGCCCATTTCTGGGCAAACCGAATGAAACTCTCCTCATCTTGAATGATTTGCAGCCCAGCAGGGCCGATAAAGCAAGTAGGCCTTGTTTGGGTATTTCTTTAAAAAAATAGAACTGGGCTAGCCATTTTCAGCAAGAAAAAAACACAACTGGGCTCATGATGTGGTAAACATAAATAAAACCCTGGCTAGACGGGCCACAGCCCCCGCACAACCCCGTTGTTACCCTGATCCGTCGCTAAAACTAGTATAAATAACAACTGCTTGTTCCTCAAAAAACAAACTGCGTGACTTGCTGGGTCCCTGGTGTCAGCCGCTCGTAGTGTAATTCTCTCGTTTATTGACTACGTTGACAATGGCGTGAGCCCCAGATGTCCAACCATTAGGAGGAACCATATTTTTGGGCTTGTACTATAGAGGCACTTGCTTGCGTACTGCCATGACGCTGGTGGGTCCCTACTGTCATCCTCTCCACGTACAGTCATCTCCTTGTTCCTCTTGGTTGTTGACGACGTTGACAACGCAAGAGGGCGGCGCACCACGCATGGCGAGCGAACCAAGGCCGCAGGGCGGAGGACGACGGCGAGGCCTCGGACGGAACGAACAGGAGCCGTTGAAGATGCACCAGTCCAGTCGCAGGCGGTGGGGAGTACGAGGGTTGAATGGTTCGGGCGCGGGTGCGTGTTGGGGCTGACGTCGCCGGAGAATAACAGGACGTGTGGGGGAATAGAGGGAGGGACTGGCCAACGTTGGAGGGTACGTATGGTAGGGCGGCGGAGGCGCAGCCAGCCATGGGAGGCGGGAGATGGCGGAGCCGACGGGGTGGTTTGGTTTGGGCGGCTGGAGGAAGAAGAAGACAAGAGATAGAAGATACACGGCAGATGTTGGATGTCAATCCAACAACTGGTAGGCAGAATCGTTTGTTGACTGGCTAGTAAGTCGACACCACCTTGGATAGGCTATTTCCTCGTGGGTCCCAAATGTCAGAATCAAAATCTGTCACGGTCATGCAGCCTTTCCTATGAAAATTTACAGCCCATTTGATGTGCTAGTTCGAAATAAGTTTGTGGGTGCTGGTGGGGGCTAATCACTTGGCTTCTGTAATGCATAGTGAGCTCAAGCAGCCGGCGAGAGTGATGTTATTTCCCTTGGTTGGGATTTGTTACAATATTTCACTCTAAATTAAACGAATGGCAAGCCGTTTGCCTTGTTTCAAAGAAAATATGACAGTCACAGCCGAGTTGAAAAGGGTAGGAACATCTAACTCCAGCTTACAAACTGTACAAAAGCACGAGGGTTAATTGTTCACCAGGTTTACAAAAAAACCAGATTGAAAAGGGCAACAACATCTAACTCCAGCACTGTTTTCGGCAGTCACAGTCAAATGGATCGGTCAGGTCCATAGAATGAACATCCTGGGTCGTAAAATTTACTGGATTATGACCACAATATGTTGTAAATAGAAGCCCGACACATTCAGAAGCTCTTTTGCCCACCTGAAACTCCTTTTTTTGCTCTTTATCATACCCATCCATCAAAACCATGCTGCTGATAAACTTAAGCCTGATGGACAATAGTAACCTTGCATTCAGCAGGAAGAATGTGACAAATCTTGTGTTTGCACGGTTGGCTACATATCGTTCTAGCGTTATTGTCTTCAATCGAATCTCATGAGAAGTGAGAAAATCCCGATGCTTACGAATCCACCGATTGGTTATAACTTTCTTACCCCGTCCTGTTGCCTAAATAGACATGAAGATTGAAAATAGTTAAGGTCTAAAAGAAGAGTGTCGAAAGAGCAACAGTTGAACAGTTAATTCTAGTACATGATATGCGGGCTTCCAATGTGCGTGAAATTATCACCTTTATATACAACTTCTCCAGACATGGAAAGCATTGCAACAAGCCAATAATCTTGTTCAGGTCAAAACTATTCATTTGGATATATAAGATCTTGACAGAATCCAGCACCATTGATAGGCCATCCATGGAGAAACTCTTCATTGAGCATAGAACATAATATTAGTACAAAATGTTTACTCCAGGATGATATATAAATTATGCGCAGAAATTTAAAATGCAGCTTATGGTTACAAGTGTAGATGATAATATAAAGTACCTGAAGAACTGTGGAGCCAAACACCATATTGAAATGAGCACAGAGATCATGTATTACACCCAAGGTCTCCAGTTTAGGCGCAGAGAGGACGGTTATTTGCAACGGTGAATAACTAGAATCAAGGATCGACCTTTGAAGTGAAGGGGCATCTTGGATGATGAGCTGCCTTCTGTCAAAAGAAATTCCAATTCTTACAAGGTTAGGCGACTTTATTTGGAGACAACCAATTCTAACTGTGAAAACAAGCACCAAGCACTCCAGCGCAGGGCAACTGGAGTGGATGATGCTGTGCAATGAGGCCTCCGATATACGAACCCGCACAACTGAAAGTTTCTTGAGAAATGGGAGTCGAAGGTTTAGTACCAGATTGTGTGGTAGGTAGCACAACGCAAAGGTGGCGGTGTGGAGAGGGGACGAACACCGCGAGATGGACATCTGTGCTGAGGGCACAAGTTCATGGCGTTCGGTATGTGGTATGTGATTTCCAGGGGAATAGTAGAACTCAAGCAGCTGTAGTTCTGTGAATTCAGGTGATTTCAGCCAGGCATCCACCGTGCAGGGCATGGTATGCTTGCCCAGGTAGCATGACGGGATGCAGAGGCTTTGAACGGAGCCCTGGTGGGAGGAGATGATGGCTCTGGGGATTTCAAAATCATTGAAGAGAGATAGCTGACGACAGTTGAGATTAAGGGGCACGGCGCGTCATAGAGGGCGCCACCGAATTGAGAGGACTTGGGTGCGGCAGCAATCCTTGGTGGGGAGAAGCGAGATGATCTACCCAAGGACGGCGTCCGGGAGATCGCTGATGCGGTCCACCCGAGATTCTACGGGT
The DNA here is from genome assembly GCF_018294505.1 of Triticum aestivum. Taxonomy (NCBI): domain Eukaryota; kingdom Viridiplantae; phylum Streptophyta; class Magnoliopsida; order Poales; family Poaceae; genus Triticum; species Triticum aestivum. Next base: position 534,611,656 of record NC_057814.1, read on the forward strand.
TCCTGGGATCCGGTGGGGGCGGGGTCGCCGCTTCTCCCCACGCTGCCGGGTGCGGGATCTACAACAGGCGTCGCCGCTGGCGGGAGCCTCATCTTCTTGGCGCCGGGGTCAGCCGACTCCATTTTCCTCGAGGGTGTCGCGTCGCGCTCATGGATTTGAGCAGAGTAACGAATGATGAGCCTAGTTGTTGTGCGAGCGAAGAAGAAGGGGAGCAAGGGGTTTTCTGTAGGAGTGAGGAAGAAGGGGAGCTGGGGTTTTCTATAGGAGTGAGGTGAGGAATTTGGGGGTATGAGTGGAGCGAGCTGACGTGAGGTGGGTGGGAGCGAGGAGGAAGAAGAGCACCCAGTGTGGATGGGCTTTTGAATTGATTTTACTATTTACTAGTGTGGATGGGCTGTTTTGTCTTGGGCCCAGAGAAACAATTACTACTAGTACAGTGGAGACACTCTACAGCTACCCAGAAAAACAATTACTACTAGTACAGTGGAGACACTCTACCGCTTCTGGCTCCTCCTAGGTCATTGAAACGTCTCCCTCTACTGAATGCCGTTATACTTTTGTTCACCGACATGCGGGCCATGCAGCGCGCAGGCCCAAATGCCATCCACCAAATTAGAAGGCAGTATGCAGGCGGAGAATCACCCCGGTCGTAGCGCGGCAGTAACGAGCCGTCGTATCACAAAACCCCACCTACCCGCAGTCTAAGTTTGACGGACGAAGCAACCATCATTTCACTCTTCGCTGAATCCCCTTCTCCCTCGGACTATCCTTCTCCCTCACCGTGTTCAAGAAAGGCAACACTCGCATCTGCCATTGTTCTTCTCTCCGAACGAAGGGAAGGTAAGCGGATCCGTGATGTTGGTATATTTTCGTTCAGAGAAAAAAAAAAGAACTTTTGCAAAGCAGTAACCGATCCTCACTCTCTTTTTTGTTTCATTGTCATTGCGATTGTGTTTTCCTTTCAGTGGTCTCCTAGTATTCGTCAGTTTCATGATGGACCAGGGAGAACCAGGCAAAGATCTGCCAATATTGGAGCAGACGCGGGAGGCTGATCCCCACGAGACAGAGAGCTCCAAGAAGATGGAGGCAACCACCGAGCTGACCGCAGATACGCTCACGGCCACTACTGAGATGGTCAACGCCCCGTTTGAGGTTACAGCCCCCGTGGCACTGCAGGAGCAGTTTCCCCCTTCGAGGATGTGTCCCCCTCCCCCCCCCCCGCTGAGCTGCCCAAGGTGATTTCTTTCTTTGCCGATCTCGATTGTGGTTTTTCATCTAAGTATGTGGTGATTTTTTTAGAAAAGGAAGTATGTTGTGATTAATAATGCAAAATTTTATTAGCTTCGATGCCATGCTATACATAGTGGTTTAAATAACTTGTGTTGTTTATACTGAAAAGTAATTCAGAATTTGTTTCTGTTTCAATTAGAGCCCTGATGCAGACAAGGATTGTGTGGTTGTACATGTCACTTGCTATGAGGCGGACGACCCGAATATACGCACTAGGAAAACAGAGTTCTTAGGCTGTTGGATCCTGGAAGCCATTTGCGGTTATACCAATGAAGAGTTGTATTCCAGCCTCACTGTTGTCAGGCGTGTTGTCCAGGGTGTACAGAAGCACAAGAATTTCAAAGCTACTCCTTCGTTTGTGAGGCATACTGTTCTTGTCAGGCTTACGCAGGAAGATGACGTGGCATGCCTCCACAAACAAGTTTATCAGTGGCAAGGCCACAAGGTTGTCTTCATGAAGGTTAACAGGATTGAGCTGCCGCGGGACGTCCTCGATGATGTTCATGGCAAGGTCCGTCTTGTGTCCAGCCCAAATTAGATCGAGGCATGAAATAGTTGCCCCAGCTAGTGTTTAATAGTAGTTTGGATTGTGTCTAATTATCCGAACCTCGCCTGTTATCGACCCCTCTGGGGCTAGTACTCTCTCTGAATCCGTCTATGGGAACTGCTGCTACGTTTGTGTGCCCGTGAATCATGTGAGAACCATCGTAATTGTTGCCAAAACAGATGCGTCCTCACTAGTTTTTTCATGAATATGGCATGGTAAGACATAAGTTGTCACGGTTTATCATACGAGCAGTGTGTGTTTTGATGAAATAGAGCACTCGTTCGAGAACCGTGCACCGACGTATACATAAGTACTTGTAAACATTGTTGGTGCTACCCCACTTGTAAGCAGTTGTGCAAAACACGGCACATTGGCTCAGCTCGCTTCAACACTAGGCTATCGACCAGCTAACAATCAACAATATGTTGTCTGACATATAATCAACTATGTATCTTGTTACAGTGGTTCATGTAGTTAATTGAGGCCACAATGTAATAAATTCCAAACGTTCACACGCTAGTCCAGCGCTCATGTGGAACACTCACATTAAACTCTTCTTCATAAAAAACTTGAAAAGCATAAGTTAAGCAATTTTATACATCTCAATGATTCATAGAACATAACAAACATATACTAGTTCACAGCAAAAGACAAAGTTGTGAGAAGGTTTACAAATCAGGAAAAAACAAGCAAGGCTTCTCTGAGCAAAGGGCCTCCCGGCAGGCTTAAATTTCCTGGAGTTCACTCTGGTTTTTTCTTGTTGCCACCATTCAGGGTTAGGTTCTCTCATTCCAGAATAACCAATTATAATTGTGGTCTCAGCTGGAATGCTGAACTGAACCATGCAGTGTACTGACCAGCTGAAATGCTTGTGCATTCCACTAAATTTAAGCACCGCTATTTGCAGAAATAAGCAGACCACAATGCCTCTTGTCCGCACACCTGCCCAAAAAACCGCCATGCAGCCGTGCCAGCTAGTCCTCGGTCCATGGTTGAACTGGTAGAAAGTGCATTCTGGACTAGGATGCAGTTGTTTTCGCTCGTCCCTGCACTGCAATCAGGAAGTAAAACGTACGAATCAGCTTCTTTTAGATTGTGTTGGTCATTCTACCTTAGTTACTAGTACCAATGTAGGGATACCTTGAAGACGGGAGGTTAGACGACGACAACGAGGGATAGCCATCTTATTTTGCGCAGTTGTACTAAAACTGAGGTGTGTGCTTTTGATTGCGCGGATAGAAACAATACGGAGACAGATATCCCTGTTTGCGCAAATACGAAATACGGTTATTCAAACAGTGACAGATATTACTACTTTCCCCCGTTTGCTCTTAGAACCAAGTCCTAGATTCATGCTACAGCTTTCCCACTTTCTTCCCTGTTTGAAATAACGCTTTGAGTCGACTGTATGAACTAGCTTTACTTCTAATAATAGTAGAAGTCTAGGTGGCTTTGGAACAGCGGACGGAAGTAGAAAAGGATCCACACGAAGGGAGCTGGGGCAGTAGAGCAAGGCAGATTTCGAAGGATTATATACCTGAGGGTCGTCGGCATGTGGCAAAGACGGCGTCGGGAGGCTGCATCTTGGCCACAATACCGCAGGGAGGAAGAAGGGGTCGGAGGCCCTCCCGAGCCGGCGCTCTCTCGGAGAGAACGGCACGGCCGCCGATCAGGACGCGCGGGCAGCCGTTGGTCTCCTCCCTCGCCGCCGACGACAGCGTGAACGATGCACCTACACCCCTGCCCCGGTCGAGGTTGTCCGGCCGGATTTGTGACCAGCCGTGAGCTGGGAGAGAGTGTGGCCGCCTATGTGTTGCTTAGATCTGGAGAGCATGAGAGAGTGAACAAGAGGAACCCTAGTAAAGCAAGCGCTAAGGCTCCTGCTTTATATATAGTGGAGTGATTTTGTTGTACCAGCTTAAAAAAAGCGCTCCTACGTGTACCCGCGAGTGGGTGTGAGAGAACTAGTGCGTGCGTGCACCACTTCTCTTCGTGAGAGTACAATATACTATGCCCAAAAAACGTTCGCCGCAAGAGTAATAGTATAAGTGTGTGACGTGTGAGCTAAAATAAAATGTGCGCGCCGTCTTTTGTTTTTTAGAAGTTCTGAGGGTAGGGTGTGAAGAGCACATATGTGCGTGACGTCTACCTGCAGATAGACGGTGGGTGCAACGTGCGAGTATGCGAGAGGACTCAGGAGAGTCGTGACTCGTGAGGGTGCGTGTGTATGAGAGAGAGGGGGGCACGTATCAATGCAATGCATGTGTCCATAAATCATTATCCGACAAACGTTCGCCACAAGCCTTTTCCTGACGAACGCCGTAAGAACCGTTAGATCGGCATCCGACAGTGTCAGTTTTGCCATGTCATTTAACAGAACAGCCACTCCTCCTACACACAAATCTTCCACGTGAGTGTTAGCAACTGCCGTATGCTCCCTCCGTTCCGAAATGAAGTGCATATAGCTTTATTGAAAATTCGAACCTCGCAAACTTTTACCGAGTTTTCGTGTACCAAATTGCACATGTAGAATATCATGTATATATCATTTCATTCATCTTCGAGAGGTAACTATAAAGATGGGTGAGGCGTCTACAAAGAAAGACCATTGTATCACCCGCAACAATTATAAGCATCCTTTAGTGTCGAGGAATATCATAGGAACTCCATATGATATGATTTTTATAGGATTTTTTCCTTTAGAGCCAATTGGTTCATAGGAATAGATTCATATACTCAACATTTCAAAGGAAATAAACATGATATCATTTCTATAGCTTTAGAGCCACTTGGTTCATATGAATGGATTCCTATACTCCCTTAATTTCAAAGGAAAATAAACATTAGCATATATTCAATAGAAAAGTTCCTATGATATGAACCAAATTACATCTCTTTTCTAATCCCTCCTCATAGGAATTGAGATACATGTCATCTCTAGATTCAATAGAAAAGTTCCTATGATGTGAACCAAATGACATCTCTTTTCCAATCCCTACTCATAGGAATTGAGATGCTCCATGTCATCTCTTTCCCTACAACTTCCATGTATACATCTTTTATTCCTAAATAGATAGTACAACCCACCAGTAGCTTTTTTCCAAAACATGCAACTATGGCACAAGAACTATATAGTGTGCCAATAACTTTGAAAGATGGTCGCTGGATGAAGCTAATGAAGGAAATATGCCCTAGAGGCAATAATAAAGTATTATTTACTTCCTTATATCATGATAAATATTTATTATTCATGCTAGAATTGTATTAACCGGAAACATAATACATGTGTGAATACATAGACAAACAGTGTGTCACTAGTATGCCTCTACTTGACTAGCTCGTTAATCAAAGATGGTTATGTTTCCTAGCCATAGACATGAGTTGTCATTTGATTAACGGGATCACCTCATTAGGAGAATGACGTGATTGACTTGACCCATTCCGTTAGCTTAGCACTCGATCGTTTAGTATGCTGCTATTGTTTTCTTCATGACTTATACATGTTCCTGTGACTGTGAGATTATGCAACTCCCGTTTACCGGAGGAACACTTTGTGTGCTACCAAACGTCACAACGTAACTAGGTGATTATAAAGGTGCTCTACAGGTGTCTCCAAAGGTACTTGTTGGGTTGGCGTATTTCGAGATTAGGATTTGTCACTCCGATTGTCGGAGAGGTATCTCTGGGCCCACCCGGTAATGCACATCACTATAAGCCTTGCAAGCATTGTGACTAATGAGTTAGTTGCGGGATGATGTATTACGGAACGAGTAAAGAGACTTGCCGGTAACGAGATTGAACTAGGTATCGAGATACCGACGATCGAATCTCGGGCAAGTAACATACCGATGACAAAGGGAACAACGTATGTGGGAACCAATATGAACATCCATGTTCCGCTATTGGTTATTGACCGGAGAGGTGTCTCGGTCATGTCTACATAGTTCTCGAACCCGCAGGGTCCGCACGCTTAACGTTACGATGACAGTTTTATTATGAGCTTATGTATGTTGATGTACCAAAGGAGTTCGGAGTCCCGGATGAGATCGGGGACATGACGAGGAGTCTCAAAATGGCCGAGATGTAAAGATCGATATATTGGACGACTATATTCAGACTTCGGAAAGGTTCCGAGTGATTCGGGTATTTATCGGAGTACCGGAGAGTTACGGGAATTCGCCGGGGAGAAGTATTGGGCCTTATTGGGCCATACGGGAATAGAGGAGAGAGGCCAAAAGGAAGGAGACACGCTCCCCCCCTCTGGTCCGAATTGGACAAGGGGTGCAGCCCCCTTTTCCTTTTCCCTCTCCCCCTCTTTCCTTCTCTCCTACTCCAACAAGGAAAGGAGGAGTCCTACTCCCGGTGGGAGTAGGACTCCCCCCTTGGCGCGCCTCTCCCCTTGGCCGGCCGCCTCCCCCTTGCTCCTTTATATACGGGGGCAGGGGGGCACCCCATGAACACAACAATTGATATACGATATTTTAGCCATGTGCGGTGCCCCCCTCCACCGTATTACACCTCGATAATACCGTTGCGGAGCTTAGGCGAAGCCCTGCGTCGGTGGAACATCATCATCGTCACCACGCCGTCGTGCTGACGAAACTCTCCCTCAACACTCGGCTGGATCGGAGTTCGAGGGACGTCATTGAGCTGAACGTGTGCTGAACTCGGAGGTGCCGTGCGTTCGGTACTTGATCGGTCGGATCGTGAAGACGTACGACTACATCAACCGCGTTGTAATAACGCTTCCGCTGTCGGTCTACGAGGGTACGTGGACAACACTCTCCCCTCTCGTTACTATGCATCACCATGATCTTGCGTGTGCGTAGGATTTTTTTTTTAAATTACTACGTTCCCCAACAGCTAACCCGACAGTGCAGAGATAGGCAAATCCGAGCACTACTGGCCGTTGGGTATCATCAACATTTCACCAGATCTGCCACATGTACAATTTAGAAGACTCCATGGTTGAACTTAAGCATAATGCACAAACCTCAAAACACAAGCACTTCTCCTTTGTTCTAGAATCTTCTATATCATAATTGATTATTTTTTCTAAATCAATTGCCATTATTTGTTTTTTACTTTATGATCTACAATGCACAACCCCATGAATCTTAACATTTTTATAAAACTAATTGATTTTGAATTAGATTAACTATAAGAACTAAACGAACATCTACATCATGCATATATGACTCAAATCTTTACATGCTATAGTGTGTATTTATTCGTAATTTGGTTTCGAAATCTCATGCGTTCAATACATGTGTACCTTACTAGTTTTGAGTAGAGTAGCAAATTTCACGCGGCCCCGGGTATATCAAAATGCAGGGCCCATGCATCATTGCCTTTCGGTCAAACCTACTCCACAATTTTTTGTACGTACTATATCTCCACTGGTCCCCGAACCCAAAAATGCCTGCCTCGTTCCCGTAAAACCAAGCACCCCACACATATTTAAGGTGTCGACTCGAACCCGTTTACTACGATGTGGCCCCGCACGCCGTAGTACTCCTACAAACCCTACCGCCGCACTCATCATCTGTTTTCTTCAAGAGGACGAGGGAGAAGCCGATTTGTAGTGGAGGCGCTTTCAAAAAAAAAGGATCTGTAGTGGAGACCCTACCCTAGGGTGCCCTAGGTAGCTGTCGCACGCATCATTGTTTCTCTTTCTTTATGCTCTTGCGCCCTAGAGTGAAATGATGGTTGCTTCGTCCGTCCCAGCTTAATGCGGGAAAGGTGGGGCTTTGTGATTTGACCCCTCATCGCTCATTTTCTACTACTGCGGCGCTACGACCGGGGTGCCTCTAATTCCAACCGCTGCTTCCGAACTGTAATTTGGTGCATTGAACGTGCAACAAGACGGTGGATGAGCCACATGTCGGCCAAAGGGGTCCTGTTAAGTGTGTCGCCATTTTGTGTGCGGACTGACCCTGCTTGAGTTGCTACTGCCAACAGACAGGAGCAGCCTACCACTTGGTTTTGCTCCTTGGTGAATCCCGACTATATTGATCTAAAAAGATACGTGCTGAACTACCCTCTCCGTCTCGGTTTTTTTATTTTTAGGGCGTCTCGGTTTATAGGGGCCTGCACGTAGTTCTAGGGTCATCCATTTGACTAACTAAAGTATGAGTTAGCTATGTCAACAAAAAGTATATCATTGGATTCTTAAGCAGATGTAGTTGTATTTAAAAGTCGAGGGCGGGGCTTTTCCTGCGCGGTAAGCGGGGCAGTTCCGCCTAGTCGGTTCGACAGAGACGCGAGAAGACGAGGGAGTAGGCTGCTGCAAACGTAGGGCTATGTGATTTGACAGCGAGTTACTGCTGGACAGGTGGGGCCCCGTGATTTGACTTGCCATTATCATTTTAACTGCGGCGCTACGACCGGCGTGAGTCTCCTGATTCCTGACCACCTCCATACAGATGCCTCTCCCAATGATCCACCATGTAGTAGAGGCTGGCTCTTGCGTGAGAGCCCACTTCTCCACTTTTTCCTTGCCTCTCTTTCCTCCACATATGCAAATATGCCATGTAAAGCACACGATTGTACTTACTTTTACTTGATCCTACAGATGCTTAAGCTTGCCACATAGGCAAAAAGTCTGATGTGGCAAGTTAATCAAGAAGAGAGAGACTAGTTGTTGACCCAAGGAAGAAACGGTGCTAAGCACGTGTACCTAGGTGAAAAGACAATTTTGAGTCTATAGCTAATTAAATGAAGCAAACTTAGCAACACCATTTCATTGGAAGAGGTCACTCCTTGGCAAATGCAATAAATACTAGTACTCCCTGTGTCCCATAATATAAGAACGTTTTTGGCACTACACTAGTGTCAAAAACGTTCTTATATTATGGGACGGAGGGAGTACGAAGAAAGAGATAGAGAGGAGTAAAAAAATTACACTTAATTATAGCCAACCTTATAGCCAACCTTGTTGTAGAATGAGTGACTAAGTGATGACTATGTATGACATGCCAACATCAGATAGCCTAACGCACCGTGTTAAATCTCCAAGGGCGCGACTGCGTGAGCGACGCGATGGTCGTGGTAGGCGCGACCATGATATGGGCTGCTGACAGCCCTAGGATCTGAGATCAAACGGTCGCATGCTAAGTTGCTGAAAATTTGCAGAATAACCCTCCAGGATAGGATATTCACCCATCGGTCTAGAATCACGCCATGCAACCGTTCGATCTCAGATCCAAGGGCCTTCGGAAGCCCGTATCATGGGAGAATGGAAAGCCACTACCCTGCCATTCGCACGCTGGCAGTTCGCTCCTACTCGTCCCCCCACGTCCTTCAATACTACGGCGGTTCGCTCCTAGTCGTCCCGTCCATTCACATTACGGCAGTTCCACTAATCCTAACCCTCCTCCCAAATCCATGGCGTCCCAAATCTCCACGATCGGCATTGAGTACAAGGTTAGAACCATCACCGGCGATGAGTTCGACGTCATCTACACCCGTTCTACCGCGATGGTGAAAGGATGCCTTTCTCGCTTCAGACGCATGTTCGAAAACTTAGATGATGAGTGGGTCGCTGGGCTAGATGTTGAGTACACCACAGTCCTGGGACGAGAGAAGGATCTAAAGGACGAAGAGAGGAAGAAGCCCGCCGTGATCCAGGTTTGCGTACATAATGTTTGCTTGGTCTACCACATATGCCATGCCGACATTCAGTGCCAGGATTTTAAGAACTTCCTCAAGGACAAAACAATGAAATTCATTACTGTAGACTTTAAGAACGACAAAGAAGTCCTGGGTCGGATAGGCCTCATTGTAGGTAACCCCTTCGACCTCCAGAAGAATCGGCTGGTGCCCTCTCGTCAGCCTTCAATGCTGACCCTGGCAGGAGCCATGGTTCATCCTTCGTACCGTAAACTGGAGAAACCTCATTACACGTTTCATCATCATGCATGGCAGCGGAATGTACTAGATATAGACCACATCCACTATGCTGCAATGGATGGCTACCTTTGTTTGAATATCTACAAGGGTTGGATGAAGAGCAACAGCCAAGTGTGCAGTTCAAGCAAAGAAGTATCGGCCAAGAGGAAGAGGGACAAGGACGAAGTCGTGGACGTGGACGAGGACTCCGAGTAAGGTGGCAGTGTCGTTGCTCATGGTGGTTCTAAACTTCTAATGCAGTGTCTACCGGATTAGTTGCATAGTTTAATTTCAGGTGTGCTTAGTTTAATTTGAGGGGTGTGTTGTGCTGAGCCCCCAGCAGAACTATGTTATGTTTCTTCCCGTTACTTTAACTCTTCAGTATGTACATACTACTAGTATTTCTTTAATAGAATTTAGCACCCCAATTAAGCATGTACTAGCTTTTTTAATAGTACTATATGCATAATTTGGCGATGAGCGCTCTCTATATGTACCACTTTTTTTTAATTTCAATTTTTGCTCCATGGCGCAATCCATCGATAGTACTACTGTACAAAAGTATACATTTTTTAAAAGGCTAGAGTACTGTTCATCACATATATAGCCAGTTAAATTCTCAACCTAGAACGACGTGCATGCCATGTAGTAAACCGATACGGAGGAAGTATAGTAAAAATGAGGAGATTTTACCGAGCGATCGGCGGGGGAGCATTGCCTGTCATGCGGTCCCACCTGTCATGATGTACCAAGGCGATGCGCGTGTCCCTCTTGAGGCAGAAGCAATACTACGTGGTTTGAGATGATGGCGAACCGAAGTGTGAAATAATGGTTGCTTGGTCCGTCTGGGAAGGTGCGGCATTGTGATTTGACGTCTCATTGCTCATTACTACTACTGGGCCGGTACGAGTGGGGTGCGTCCCCCTGCTGTTCTGCACTGTTATTTGGTGCTTGACACGTCGACCCGGTTGCTATATGTCCCACATGTCGGCGACAGGAAGTACAGAATTCATGAAAGGGAGCGTCGACGGAGGAGTATACTACAGAATTCATGAAAGGGAGCGACTTAGTTTTGGAAAATCTGTTTTTACGGAGTACGTACCCACTAGGGTTTATTGGGCTCATCTAAAAAACATTCATTTTTCCGTTTGATAAGTCTCAATTCTACTATACTAGTAGTTTTAGCATTACATGTTGGATTTCGAGGTGCGTTAGATCACCCGACGCAAGCAGTGTCAAGAGGAAACTAACCAATGCATGTACAAGTTCATGGAAATTTAGTGGTCATTCATGCATTCGTTCTAATTAATGCCTCGGTAAACATAACTTCTTGAGAAAAACGAGCGTACTAATTACTTGTGCAAACTACGAAATTAATTCAACCACTCACCGTCTACCTTGGTTGGAGAGATTTTGAAATTGAGCCATAAACTGGAAAGGAGGGAGTATTAACTTTTGTCTCGGTTACTATTTGTGGCCTTGTATAGATACAAAATGTATTTTTTTATAGTGGTCTTGTATAAGTAAATGGAGGGAGTACTAACCAAAGTACGTAGTAGGGACGAGGAGTAAATGGAGGGAGCTCCTCGTGGTGCGAGCCACTGCGCGCGTGGGCGAGGGAGCGGGCGTAAAGGCGTACAATAGTAGTAGTACTACTACTACTACTCGTAAGCAAGCTTCACCTCATCCTGCGAGCCACCGCGCCCGTGGGCGGGGGAGACGGTGTACTAAGCAAACTTCTCCTCGTTCTGCGAGTTGACAGGACACATCAAAAGTACTCAAGTGTATAGAGCCTTGCCTCTAATGTAGGCCCCACATGGTTTGCCTCTTTTTTTAATTTAACATAACGCGTCAAGTCGCAATTTGTTTGTTCACCCGTGGTAGACGATCCTCCCTCCACCAAGTGGATAACCAGTACACGTGCCAAATTACCACGTGGGCTGCCTTTTTCGTACAGAAATGAGCTCCACCGTGTACCCGCGCGGGTGTGGTTGGGATAGAGACGGGAGTACGTGGGCCGTGCCTCCACCTCTTCCCTTCGTGCACGTCCCCCACCTACGTGGGTGTGTGTGAGAGAGATACGACCTAGACATAATGCGCCGTCCATCCCCATGCCTCCGCCCAGTCCGACCACCAGTCACCACCACGCCCCACTCCTCCTCACCTTATCTCTCATCTTTCTCCCTCCATTTTTATATACAAGGGGCCACTATCAAATTTACAATTTGCAGAAATACAAGGCCACTAACACTAATCGATGCAATATTAATGGTGTTTGCCTCGTGGTACTAGCAAAGCAGGACATTAATTATCCCTTGCATGCATGCGGGAGTTTGTAAAAAATGCATCTTGATGTTCCGTGCAATGCACGGGCATCTTGCTAGTCCATGAAAACAACACATGGCAAAATTCCACGGCGAACGAGGGATTTGAATATGTTGGGAGGGGCTGTTTGGATCTTGCCCGGGGTAGCCAAAATATTGGCGACCCTTTTGTCCACCGGTGCCTTTGCCACCGATGAATGAGGAATGGCTCGGGTGCTCATGTTGTCATGCATCCTCCAGCGCGCACGTTGGAGACGAGCTCGCACGAGCTGTGTTTTTTTGTCCCACAACGCCGACCGAGCCGCCCGCAGACCGACCGGCGACTCGCAAATTACGCCATCCAACCGTAGCCGCACACATTATGACAGCAACTCAACCAACCGGACGAAATTCACGCAAACGCGTAGACAAACTGATATTTCATATAAACAACGACGGAAATCATATAAAATACCGGATTTTCAGACAAACATGACGGATTTCATTACATTCAAATGAACTACGCGGTGCTAGTTCTGGACAGCACAGGTATATAATACCTGGCCTAAATGGTCGCCCGCCGATCGATTCGTGTTCCTCATGTCCGGCAGCACAATCACCGGATTGCCGGAAGCCCCGGAGGTATATGCTTCAGCGCAAAGGACGGCTCGCTTCCCCACTGCCCAACTGATATTATTGGCTGGTGTCGAAGATGGTGGTGGCCGGCACCGGTTCGAGTTCATCACCGGCCACTACTTCGCCATGGCCGGCACCGACTCGAGTTCATCCTAACATTCCCCTCTTCCGTGGAGCCCATGCGGGGTCGACGAAGGTCCTCGCAACAAAAGGATCCCGCAAGACACCTGCTGTGTACGCCGGCGTCGCCTCCGCGGTGGCCTTCATGGGACCCAAGCGGCGGCGGCCTCCCGTGTTCTACTTCTCCTCGATGATGCTGGCGGACGCGGAGGCGCTGGCCACCGACTCATCGCTCTCCGCGCACCTGACTTCTGTCGCTGCTTGCATGGCGCGGCCGCCGGCATGGGTGTCTCGGCCACAGAAATGGGAGACGCGGTACGAGGCGGCGGCGTGGACGGCAGCAAAGACGCCCGTGCGCCGCTCCTCGTCGAGCTGGCCTGGAGCGGCGAGTTGCTGAACCGCGCGCCGGCTTGGGGCGGCAACTGGCTCCGTCGGGCGAGGGGAGGGAGGTGGATCAGCGAGCTGCATAGCTCGTATCCGGCGGGCTACCCAGCCGGCTTGGATGCGGAATAACTACTCTTCGTAAGCCATTGTAAGAGTGGACAAAATGGTGGAGGAGATAGGGGAGCGGCGGAGGTGTGTGATTCTTGGCCGGCGTTTGGCCTCGTTTAAATAGGAGATTAAATAGACGGCGGACTGGAGGAGCTCGGCCGGCGTTGCGTTTAACGCCGGTCCGGTCATGAACGGACGTGTGTCCAGAGTGGGTTTCTCGGCTTCCACACGGGTGGGTTTCATGGAGGCGTTTGAATGTGTCACGGAGGCGTGTTCAGCTGGGCGTGCCGCGAGTGGCGCCCTCGACTCTGACCTAGGACACCGCGCCGTTCTTCCACTGACGTGTGGGCTCTTTGGGTGCATGGCCTGCATGTCAGTGACCCAACGCAGGCAGCGCACAGCAGAGGAACCTTTGGTGCGCCAAGGCGGTCAGAAGCGGGCATTTCATAAACCGATGATTGTTCATTGAGTGTGACGTCATCTTTTTCATCTAGATAAGCCTACTATGTTGATAGCCCGTTCGATACGTTGTGATTCATAAAGACCGCTGCAAACATCAATGTTCTGCTTATCATGGATAAGATTAATTAATACACGTAACAATCCATGTCCTTAACAAAGGGTGCATGCACGTATAGGTTGAGCGTGTGTCTTGCGTCGCGTGTTGTGTGCATGCAGGCGTGCGAGTGTTGCATGCGTGCAAGGGTACGTTTCAGTGTTGCATGCATGGGTGCGTACGTGCGTGTGTTCGTGAGTGCATGTGTACATGTCAGTGTTGCACGCCAGCATGTGTGCGTGTGTACGTGTCAGTGTTGCACGCCTACATGCGTGCGTGTCTTGCGTGCGTGCATGTGTACGTGCGGGGTGAGGCTACACATCAGTCGACCGACATTTTCATCTCTGGTCATTAGATTTTCCAGCCGTTGGATACGAAATCAAGGGCCTCCAGTTTATCATCAAACTCCACCCCCCCTGAGCCGCCAGCCACCACCGGCCGAACCGCCAGCCCCCGCCGTCCGCGGCCGGCCCGCCCTCCCCGAAACCACTCCCCAC